>NW_016908353.1:7028-64458 GCF_001483705.2 Eufriesea mexicana | reverse complement strand
TTCGTGTTATAAACTGTTTTTCGGTGGAATTCTGTGCTCCGCTATGCTCTACTGTATCCTGCTTGTCCATGGGTAGTCCTGCAATTTGGGTCGCAGTACGTTACGTTGAGTTAGGCTATGTTTGGTTTGGTTCCATGGTTCGGGTAATGTTTGGGCAGTTTAAACATTTCCGATATACCCTGCTATACTATGGATATCCGCATCCTACTATCCAGATATATCTTCTGCATGGCTCTGGAGAGGCCAGCAACCGCGATCGCGACACGTTGTGTTGTGTTAGGTTACGTTTGGCTTTGCTACGCTGGGCTAGGTTAGGATGGGGTAGCTTTGACTTTTATACTATACACTGCCATTCGGCGGACTTCAGAAATCAACAATGCTCTACGGTGTTCACCTTGGCGCTGGGAGGCCCAGCAATAGAGGTCTCGTCACGTTACGCTGAGTTATGTTGCGTTCGCTTAGGACATGTTAGGCTGTTTGATTAGTATATCTTCTACTTTTGTGCTGTGCACTGCAATTCGGTGGATTTCTGCGCTTTACATTGCGCTAATATGCTCTCCTTGGCACTGAGGAGGCAGGCAGTGATAGTCTCGTTACGTTATTTTTAGATAGACTACGGTGTAGGGTAGCTCTGACTTTTGCGCTGCACTCTGCTATTTAATGGACTTCTGCGCTCTAGTGTGCTCTAATATGTTCAGCTTGGCCCCGGGAAAGCCAGAAATAGTGGACTCGGCTCGTTGCGCTCTGTTAGGCCACATTTTGTTAGGTTAGGTTAGGGCAGGTTAGGAGAGGATATCCTAGACCTTTGCGCTTTACGTAGCAATGCGGCGGTTTTCCGCGCTCTACTGCGTTCTAGTATATTCTGATTGACTCTAGGGTGGTCTGCAATATTGGTATAGGCACATCACGTTGAGTTATGCTACGTTCGGTTATGTTACATTTGCTTGCGTTTCGTTCGGATAGGTTAAGCTAGGATAACTTTGACTTTTGCGCTGTAGGCTGCTTTTCGGTGGATTTCTGCTCACTACCACGATCTAATATGCCCTGCTTTGATCTGGCGAGGCCAGAAATGTTGGCTGCCGCGCGTTAGGATCATTTATGCTACGTTTCGTTGGGTTGGGTTTATTTGGCTTTGGCTACGATACCTTTGACTTCTGTGCTACACACCGCTATTCGGAGGATTTCTCCGCTCTGCTGTGCTCCAGTATATTCTGCTTGGCATTGTGGAGGCCAGCATTACAGGGCTCGGCTCGCTAGTCCGTGTTGTCTTGCGTTTGGTTGTGTCACGTTTGCTTAGGTTAGGATAGAATAGCTTGGACTATTGTGCTGCACGATACAATTCAGTGGATTCCCGCACTCTACGTTGCTCTACCAAACTCCGATCGACTCTCGCGAGGCCAGCAATTTGGTTCGCGGCAAGTCAGGTTGGGTTAGGTTACGTTTGGTTAGGTTCGGTTAAGATGTATTAGGTTAGGATACCTTCGTCTATTGTCCTAGACAATGCTATTCAGTGGGCTTCAACGTTCTTCAGTTCGCTTCCACAAACTGCTAGTCTCCTTCAACTCCAGGGACAATGCTTTCGCCACGTTAGGTTGTGTTATGTAACGTTTGGTTAGGCTAGGCTTGGTTAGGTTTGTTTGGGCTGACTTTGACTTTTGTGCTATACGGTGCTATGCTATCGACTACAGCGTCCTTCATTGCTCTGCTATACGCAGCTTGCCCCTCGTGGGGCAGGCGGAAGTGTTAGTGGCGCCCTACGTTGTGCTATGTTACGTCTGGTTATGTCACGTTTCGTCAGGTTAGGGGAGGTTAAATTCGCTTTCTGTGTTATACATTACTATTCGGTGAATACGTTTACTCTACTCTGCTCCAATATGCTCGGCTTGGCTGGGCGGCGCAGGCAATAGTATTCTCGGGACGTTATGTTTAGTTAGGCTACGTTTGGTTAGGATACGTTAGTCAGGGTTCTGTTTGGATAGCCTTGGCTTTCGCGGCATAAACTGCTGTTCGGTGGATTTATGCGTTCCACTGTCGTCTAGTATATTCCGCATGGCACTGTGGAAGCAGGCAATAATGGTATCGGCTCGTTAGGTTGGGACAGGCTTTGTTTGGGTATGTTCTGTTTGTTTGGGTTAGGTTTGGGTATCTTTGACCTTTCCTATCTACACTGCGATTCTTTCGATTCCTGCGATCTACTCTACAGTAACGTGTTCTGCTTGGCGCTGGGTAGGCCAGCAATAGTGTTCGCGGCACGTTAGGTTGAGTTAGGTTATGGTTGGTATGTTCTGTTGGTCTTGGGTTAGGTTTGGATAGCTTCGTCTTTTCGGATGTACACTGCGATTGAATGCATTTCTGCGTTCTACTCACCGCTAATGTGTTGTGTTTGGCTCTGAGGAGGCCAGCAATAGCGGTCGCGGCACGTTAGGTTGAGTTGGGCTCTGTTTGGTTATGTTCCTTCGGTTTGGATTAGGCATGAGTAACTTTGCCTTTTCTGATATACACTGCAATTCTATGGGTTTCTGCGCCCTACTCTTCACTAATGTGTTCTGCAAGGATCTGGGGTGGACAGCAATAGTGGTCGTGGCTCGTTAGGTTACGTTAGGTTACGCAAGGTTATGCTACTCTTGGTTATATAAAAACGGCATATCATTGACTAGAGTGCCATGGCCTCGTATTTGGTGAGCTTCTGCGCCCTACAGTGCTCTAATATTTTCTGCTTGGCTTTAGGGAATGCCAGCAATGGTAGTCACGGAACGTTGTGTTGAGTCGGGTCGCGTTCGGTTAGGTGGAGTTAGGCTAAGTTTCGTAAGGATAGGTTTAACTTTTGTGCTGTACACTGATATTCGGAGGATTTCTGGGCTCTACTGTTCTCTGGTATGCCTTGCTTGGCTCTGGGGAGACCAATAATGGTGACAGCAGCACGTCAGTTTGAGTTAGGATACGTTCGGATATGTTATGATTCTTTAGGTTAGGAGAGGATAGCTAGGACTTTAGTGATATCGTATGCTATTAGATGGATCTCCGCGCCCACAGTGCAGTTGTATTATCAGCTTGGCTCTGGCAAGGCCAGGAACTGTGGTCTCGGCACGTTATGACGAGTCAGTTTACGTACGGTTAGGCTGGGTCAGGCTAAGTTTGATCAGAATGACCTTAATTTTTGTGCTGTATACTTATTTTCGGTGTATTCCTGCGCCCTCATGTGCTCTAGTATGTTCTGCTTGGCTCTTGGTAGGGCAACAATAGTGCTCTCGTCACATTAGGTTTAGCTACGTTACGTTTGGTTGCGTTACGTTTGGTTAGGTATGGAGTGGGTAACTTTTGCTTCAGTGTCATAGTATGCTATTAGGTGGAATTCTGCTCCCTATAGCGGTTTAATATTTTCAGCTTGGCTCTGGGAAGGCCGCAATAGTTGTCTTGTACGTTACGTTGCGTTGAGTTACGTTCGGTTTTGTTGGGTTAGGCAAGGTGTGTTCAGGGTAGCTTTAACTCTCGTGCTGTACACTGCTATCCGGTGGACTTCGGCGCTTTACTGTCCTCCAGTATGTCCTGCTTGGCTCTGGGGTGGGCAAAAATAGCGGTCCCCGTTCGTTAAGTTGTGTTAGGCTACGTTTCGCCATGTCCAGTTGGTCTGGGTTAGGCTTGGGTAGCTTTGACTCTTCTGGTATTCATTGCGATTTTATAGATCTCTGCGTTCTACTTTCCACTTATGCGTTCCGCTTGACTCTGGGTAGGCCAGTGGTAGCGGTCGCGGCACGTTAGGTTGAGTTAGGGAACATTTGGTTGTGTCACGTTTGTTTAGGTGAGGAGAGTGTAGCTATGGCTTTAGTGCTATGGCCTGCTATTAGGTGGATATCTGCTACCTTCAGTGCTTCAATATTCCCAGCCTGGCTCTGGCAATGCCACCAATAGTGGTCTCGAATCGTTATATGTTTCGTTCGATTAGGTTGGGACAGGCTAAGCTTGGTCAGGGTAGCCTCTAATTTTGAGCTCTACACTGCTACTCGGTGATTTTATGCGACCAACTGTGCTCTAGTCTGTCCTGCTTGCCTCCGTGGAGGGTAGCGATAGCGGTTTCGGCACGTTACGATGAGTCACGTTACGTTCGGTGGGGTTGGGTGATGCTAAGTTTGGTCAGGATATCTTTAACTTTTATGCTGTACACTGCTCTTCGTTGGAATTCGGCTCTCTACTGCGCCCTAGTATGTCCTGCTTGGCTCTGTGAAGGGCAGCAAAACCTGCCTCGGCATGATAGATTGAGATAAGCTATGTATGGTTACGTTCAGTTGGTCTGGGTTAGGGTTGGGTAGGTTGGACTTTTCTGATATACACTGCGATTCTACGGATTCCTGCTCTCTGCTTTACAGCTTTGTGTTCCGCTTGACTCTTAGGTGGCCAGAAGAAGTGGTCGCGGCACGCTAGGTTGATCCAGGTTTCGAGCTGTTACGTTGGGTTTGTCTATGTATGGACAGGGCAGCATTAACTTTTGTGCGGTGTACTGCTATTCGGTGGATTTCTGCGATCTACTGTGCTCTAGTACGCCCTGCTTGGCTCTGTGGAGGGCAGAACGCGGAAATCCGTAGAATCGCAGTGCATATCAGAAAATTCATAGCTACCCAAGCTTAACCCAAGCCAACAGAACATAGACCAACATAGCATAACTCAACCTGTCGTGCCGAGACCGTTAATGCTTCCCCCCTCAGAGGCAGGCAGGTCATAGTAGAGCACAGTACATTGCAGAGCTCCACTGAATAGCAGTGAACAGCACTAAAGTTAAAGCTGTCTTAATCAAACACGGCATATCTCTACCTGACGTGCGGAGAACGCTATTGCTACACTCTCCAGAGCCAAGAAGGACATACTAGAGCACAGCTGTGCGCCGGGACCCGCCGAATTGCAGTGTACAGCACAAAAGTTAAAGGTACCCAGACCAAACTTGTCCTAATCCAACCTAACCGAACGAAACCTGACACAACATAACGTGCCGGGACGGCAATTGCTGCCGTTAGAGGAGCCAGGCAGGACATACTAGAGCACTGTATAGCGCAGAAGTCGACCGAATGGCGGCGTATGTCGCATGAGTTAAAGCTACCCTAACCAAACTCAGCCTAACCCAATCTAACCGAACGTAACGTGATTAAGCATAAGGAGCCGAGACGACTTACTGTGGCCTTCCCACTTCCAAGCTGCAAATATTGGGGCACCGTAGGGTGCAGGAATCAACGTAACAGCTGACTATAGATCTAAAGTCAAAGCTACCCCTCCTTACCTAACCAACCGTAACACAACCGAAGGTAGCTTAATACATACTAACGTGCCGCGACTAGTATTATTGGCCTCCCCAGAGACAAGCAGAAGACATTAGTGGAGTGTAGAATGCAGAAGTCCATAGGATCACAGTGCATATCGCAGAAGTCAATGCTACCCAAGCTTAAGCCTAACGAACGTAGCATATGCAAACGTAGCATAACTGAAACCAACGTGCCGAGACTACAATTGGCGGCGCCGCCCGAGCAAAGCTGAGTACATGAGAGCACAGTAGAGCGAACATATACACCGAATAACAATGTATAACAGAAAAATCGAATTTATCCTCCCCTAACCTGACCAAACGTGACATAAACAGACGTATCGTAACATAATGTGTGGTGCCACGACGACTTTCGCTGGCCTCACGAGAGGCAAGCTGCGTATAGCAGAGCAATCTAGGACGCTGAAGTCGACAGAATAGCTGCGTATAGCACAACAGTCATAGCTGCCCAAACAAACGTAACCAAACCTAACCTAACCAAACGTTACATAGCTCAACCCTACCTGACGAAGGAATTATTCCCGGCGTCCACAGAGACTAGCAGTGTGTGAAAGCGAACTGAAGAACGCTGAAGCCCATAGAAAGACATTGTCTAGGACAATAGTCGAAGGTATCCCAAGCAAATACATCTTAACCGAATGTAACCAAACTTAACCTAACACAACCTGAGGTGCCGCGAACGACATTGCTGGCCCAGCAAGGGTCGAGCAGAGTTTGGTAGAGCAACGTAGAGTGCAGGAATCTACCGAATTGCAGCGTACAGTACAATAGTCCAAGCTATGCTACCCTAACCTAAGCAATCGTGACAACCAAACGCAAGACAACTCGGACTGGCGAGCCGAGGCCTTTAATGCTGGCCTCCGCAGAGCCAAGCAGAATATACTGGAGTACAGCGGAGCGTAGAAATCCTCCGAACAGCGGTGTGTAGCACAGAAGTCAAAGACATCCTAACAAAAGCCAAACAAACCCAACCTAACGAAACTTAGCATAAATCATCCTAACGCGCTGCAGCCAACATTTCTGGCCTCGCCAGATCAAAGCAGGGCATATTTGATCGTAGTAGTGAGCAGAAATCCACCGAAAGCAGCCTACAGCGCAAAAGTCAAAGTTATCCTAGCCTAACCTATCCGAACGTAACGCAAGCAAATGTAACATAACCGAACGTAGCATAACTCAATGTGATATGCCTATACCAATATTGCAGACAACCCCGGAGTCAACCAGAATATACCAGAACGAAGTAGAGCGCAGAAAACCGCCGCATTGCTACGTAAAGCACAAAGGTCAAAGATATCCTATCCTAACTTGCCCTAACATAACCTAACATAATGTGGCCTAACAGAGCGCAACGAGCAGAGACCACTATTTCTGACTTTCCTGGGGCCAAGCTGAACATATTAGAGTACACTAGAGCGAAGGAGTCCATCAAATAGCAGATTATAGCGCAAAAGTCAGAGCTACCCTATCCTACCATAACCACAGGTGACATAACCGAGCGTAGTATATTTAAAAATAACGTAGCGAGACTATAATTGCTGGCCTCCCGAGTGCCAAGGAGAGCATATTAGCGCAATGTAAAGCGCAGAAATCGACCGAGTTGCAGTGCACAGCACAAAAGTAGAAGATGTACTAAACAACAGCCTAACATGTCCTAAGCGAACGCAACGTAGCTCAACGTAACGTGACGAGACCCCTATTGCTGGGCCTCCCAGCGCCAAGGTGAACACCGTAGAGCATTGTAGATTTCTGAAGTCCGCCGAATGGCAGTGTATAGTACAAAAGTCAAAGCTACCCTATCCTAACCTAGCCCTGCGTAGCAAAACCAAACGTAACCTAACACAACACAACGTGTCGCGATCGCGGTTACTGGCCTCTCAAGAGCCATGCAGAAAATATATCTGGATAGTAGGACGCAGATATCCATAGTATAGCAGGGTATATCGGAAATGTTTAAGCTGCCAAACATAACCCGAAACATGGAACCAAACCAAACATAGCCTAACACAACGTAACGAACTGCGACCCAAATTGCTGGACTACCCATGGCCAAGCAGGTTGCAGTAGAGCATAGCGGAGCACAGAGTTCCACCGAAAAACAGTTTACAACACGAATGTCAAAGCTATCCAAACCTAACGCAACGTAACATAACATACCCAAACGTGGCCTAACACAACCTAAAGTGCCGGGATGACTATTGCTGGCCTCTCGAGTGTCGAGCAGAGCATAGTAGATTTCTGTAGAGCTCAGAACTCTACCGGAGAGCGGTGTACAGCACAGAAGTCCAAGCTATCCAATCCTAAAATATCCAATCGCTACATAACCAGATGCAGTATAACTCAGCCTATCGTGCCGAGAGCACTACAGCTGGCCTCCCCATAGCCAGCAGAATATACTGGAGCACAGTCGAGCGCAGAATTCCACCGAACGAATGTGTATACCACGTATGTCAATGCTGTCCAAAACTAACCTAGGCTAATATAACAAAACCAAACGTAGCCTAACTCAATCTAGCGCAGCGTGATCACTATTTCTAGCCACACCATGGACGAGCAGAATATACTAGAGCAATGTAAAGCACAGAAGCACACCGGATGGCAGCGTATATCTCAGAAGCCGATGCTACCTTCTCCTGGCCTATTCAAACGTAACATAGCCGACATAACTTAACTCAACGTAACGCGGATAGGCCACTATTGCTGACATACCCACAGGCGAGCGGATGCTAGTAAAGCAACGCAGAGCGCAGATATCGACCGAATAGCAGTTTATAGGAGAGTAGATCAAAGCAGTTCCTACCAAGCATAACCTAATCTAACCTACCCAAACGTATCATAACGCAGCCTAACGTAACGCGAAATCCATTGCTGTCGTCCACAGGGACAAGCAGATTGCCATGGAGCACATTAGAGTGCGGAAGTCCATGAAATAGCTGTGTACAGCACAAAAGTCGGAGCTGCACTCTCCCAACCTAGCCAATCGTAACATCACCAAACGTAATATAACTCAACGCAACGAGCTTCGACCGCTATTGCTGGACCCTCAGGGCCAAGCAGAATATGGTAGAGCACAGTAGAGCACAGAAATCCAACGAAAAATTGTGTATACCTCGAAAGTCTATGCTACCTACATATAACACAAGCAAACATAACCATACCAAAAGTCTCCTAATTCAACCTAACGTGCCGAGACCACAATTGGTGGCCTCCACTGAGCCGAGCAGAGTGTACTAAAGCCAAGTAGATCGCTAAAAACCACCACATAGTAACATATAGCACAGAAGTCATAGATATCATAACATAACCATACCTAGCCTAACCTAACCAATCGCAGAATGAATAGTCCTAACGAGCCGAGACCTCTACTTCTGCCCCCCCCCCCAGAGCAAATCAGAACATACTAGAGCATAATAGAGCGCAGAAATCCGTAGAATCGCAGTGCATAGCGCAATAGTCGAAGCTACCCTATCCTAACATAATCAACCGTAACATAGACGAACGTAGCCTAGATACACCAAACGTGCCGATACCACTATTTCTTGCCCCCCCCCCCCAGATCCAAGCAGAGTATACAAGGGGAAAGTAGATCACAGCAATCCAGCGCATTGCAGTGTATAGCACATAGCTCAAAGCTATCCAAATCAAACCTTACCAAACATAACATAACCATCCGTAACCTTACCCAACCTAACATGCGTAGACCGCTATTGCTGGACTCCCCATCGCTGAGCAGAGCACATTAGAGGAGCGTAGAGCGCAGAAGGCCATAGTATGCCAGTGTAGAGCACAAAAGTAAAACATAGCTAAACATAGTATAACCAAGCGTACATGACCCAATCTAACGTGCGGCGACCACTATACCTGGCGTCCTCATAGGCAAGCAGAGTGTGATAGCGCAAAGTAGAGCTCAGATGTCAATATAGCAGCAGTGTGTTGTGCTAAAGTCAAAGCTATCCTAACCTAACGTAACGTAACCTAACCAGACCAAACATACTCTAGCTCAACCTACGTCGCCGCGGCCAATGTTTCTGACCTTCGGAGAGTCGAGCATAGTATAGTAGAGCAGCGTAGAGCGCAGAAGTGAACCGAATAGCAGTGTACAGCGCAAAGTTCAAAGCCACCCTAATCAAACTCATCCGAAGCTGCTCGAACCAAACGTAACATAGTTGAACCAAACGTGACACGTCCACGATTGATGGCCTTCCCTGAGACAAGCAGAATATATTAGAGCACAGTAGATCGCAGAAGTCCACCGAGCAGCAGCGCATGGAACAAAAGTTAAAGCCACCCTTTCGTGGCCTAACCAATCGTAACATAACCAAACCCAGCATAGCACGGAGTAACATGCCGAGACCACTGTTGCTGTCCTCTCCAAGACAAGCAGAGCATATTATAGCACGGTAGAGCGTAGAAATCCACGGAAAAGCAGTGTACAAAGCAAAAGGCTGAGCTACCATATCCTAATCTAACCAAGCCTTAGCTAACCGGACGTAGTATAACTCAACCTATCTTGCCGGGACCACTATTCCTAGCGTGCCGGCGGACAGACAGAGTGTGACAGCGCGCAGCAGAGCGCAAAGGTCCATAGAATGAGAGTCTGTATTTCAAATGTCAGAGCTATCCCAAACTCACCCAACGTAACCTAACATAGCCAAGCGTAATATAACATAACCATACGTGCCGCGGCCACCATTGCTTGCCCCCCAGAGCCATGAAACACATATCAGACGGGAGTAGGGCACAGAAGTCCATAGAATCGCAATGTATAGCGGAAAAGTCCAAGATGTCCAGTCATATCCAATGCTAACGTAAGCTAACCAAACGTAACCTAGCTCAACCTAACATGCTGCGACCACCATTTCTGTCCTCCCCAGAGCAAAGCAGAGCATATTAGAGCACAGTATCGCCAAGAAATCCACCGAATTGCAGTGTATAATACAAAAGTCAATCCTACACTCTCCTAACCAGACCAAACATGATATAACCAAACGTAGCGTAACCACGCCAGGGGTGCCGCAACCACTATTTCTGTCCTCACCAGGGACGAGTAGAGTATTTTAGAGAAACGAGCTCCGCAGAAATCCTCCGAATAGCAGTGTATAGCACAAGTGTCAAAGCCATGATGGCCACACATAGCCAACCCTAACCTTACCGGACGTAACCTAACTCAACCGAACGTGCCACGACCAGCATTTCTGGCCACCCCAGGGCCAAGCAGAGCATATTACAGCAGAGTAGTTCGCAGAAATCCACCGAGTAGCAGTGTACTGCACAAAAATCAAAGCTATCCTCTCCTTGCCTAACCAAACGCAGCATAAGCGGTCGTATAGTAACCCAAGCTGACGCGCCACGACCGCTATTGCTCGCCTCACGAGAAATAAGCAGAGTATATCAGAGCAATGTAGAACGCTGAAATAGTCCGAATAGCAGCGTACAGCTCAAAAGTCAAAGCTATCCTATCCTAGCCTAACCAAACGTAACCTAACCAAACGTAACATAACTGTAAATAACGAGCTGAGGCCACATTTTCTGTCCAGCCCAGAGCGAAGCGAAGCATATTAGATCACAGTAGGGCGCAGGAAACCATAGAATAACATTGTTCAGCTCAAAAGTCATAGCTACCCTCTACCAACCTATCCAAACCTAATATAGGCAGTCTTACCCTGACATAACCGAACGTGCCGAGACCACTATTGCTGGAACATCCGGAGCCAAGCAGAATCTACAGAGCACAGTGGAGCGCAGGGCTCCACCAAATAGCAGCGTAAAGCATAATAGTGGAATAAGTGTTAACCTTACCTGACCAAACCTAACATAGCGAAACGTAGCATAAGTCAGCCTAACGTGCCGTGGCCACTATTGATGGCCTCCTCAGAGCCAAGCATACCATACTGGAACACAGTAGGCCGCAGAAATCTACAGAAAAGCAGTTTGTAGCACAAAAGACAAAGTTATCCCACCGTAACCTAACCAAACGTGACGTGCCCAAGCGCAACACAATCCAACCTAACGTGCCTAGGTCAATAATGCTTGCCTCCACATCGCCAAGCGCAACATAGAACGCAGGGAGAGTAGAACCCAGAAATTCACAGAATCGCAGTGTACATCAGAGAACTCGAAGCTACCATAACCTATCCCGAACGAATATAAGCCAACCAAACGTAGCCGAACTCAATATAATGAGCCGCGACCCCTACTGCTGTACGCCGCAGTGCCGAGCAGAATACAGTAGAGCACAGTAGAGCGCAGAAGTCCACAGAACGACAGCGTACACCACGAATGTCAAAGCTATCCAAACCTAACAGCAACAAGCATATCACAGCCAAACGTAGCCTAACGCAACCTAACCTGCCGAGACCACTATTAATGGTCACCCCAGAGCAGAGTACAGTACAGTAGAGCAATGTAGAGCGCATCAATCCACCGAACAGCAGTGTATTGCACAAAAGTCAAAGATATGCTGACCAAACCTAACCTAACATAATCTAACAAAACGTAACATGAGACAAACTGACCATCCGCAGAGCCAAGCAGAACATATTAGAACACAGAAGAGCGCTGAAATCCTCCGAATAGCAGAGTAAAGCGCAAAAGTCATATCTATCCCGTCCGAACCTAACGGAACGTAACCTAACCAAACGTTTTCTAACCTCAACTGACGGACCAGCACCTCTATCGCTGATAGCCGCAGTGCCAATCAGAGTGCTCCAGAGCACACTAGAGCGCAGAAACCCGCCAAATAGCTGCATATAGCACAAAAGTCAGAGCTATTCTCTTCCAACCTAACCATTCGTAACACACCCAAACGTAACCTAAGTCAACCTAACGTGCACCGACCTGTATTGCTGGTCTCCACTGTGTCGAGCAGATTATAATGGAGTTGAGCATGGTGCAGATATCGGCCGAATAGCAATGAGAGGCACAAAAGTCAAAGCTATCCTCCCCTAACCTAACCGAGCATATCCTGAACGAACGTAGCATGACCCAAACATTCGTGCCACGACCACCATTTCTGGCCTCAGCAGAGTGGAGCAGAGTAAAGTAGAGAATCGTAGAGCGCAGAAATACATCGAATAGTGGTATATATCGCAACAGTCAAAGCTATTCTTTCCTAACATATCCAAACGTAATATGGTGGAACGTATCCTAACTTAACCTAACGTGCCGAGACCACCATTGTTGGAAACCCCAGAGCCAAGCGGAATATACTGGAGCACAGTAGATCGCACATAGCCACCAAACAGCAGCGTATAGCACAAAAGTCAAATATATCCTAACCAAACATGATCCAACCTGACCATGCCAAACGTGGGCTAACTAAGCTTAGGGAGACGAGACCACTATTTCTGGCCTCTCCAGGGTCAAGCAGAACATATCAGAGCACAGTAGAGTGCAGAAATCCAACGAACGTCAGTGTACAGCACAAAAGTCAAAGCCATCGTGACCAAAACTAACTCAATCTTGCTTAACCGAACGTAAATTAAACCAATCAATCGTGCCGCGGTCACTATCGCTGGCTACCCCAGAGTCGAGCAGGGCGCAGTAGAGGACAGTAGATCGGAGAAATCCAGCGAACAGCAGTCTATGCCGAGGGAATCAATGCCATCCGGACATAACCCAAACAATCTTAACCTACCCGAGGGTAACCAAGCACAACCTAACGTGGCGAGACCACAATTACTGTCCTCCCCAGAGTCGAGCAGAGTATAGTAGAGCTCAGTAGAGCGAGGAAATCCATCGAGTAGCAGTGTATACCACGAAAGTTAAAGCTATCCAGACCTGACACCAACAGATGTAATCTAACAAACCGTAGCCTATTTCAACGTAACGCGCCGAGACCACTATTTCCGGCCACCCCGGTGTCGAGCAGAGCATAGTGGAGCATGGCAGAGCCCAGGAGTCCATACAATAGCAGCGTATAGCGCAAATGCGGAAGCTGCTCTACCCTAACATAACCAAACGTAACATAACCGAACGTGACGAAACTCTACCAAACGTGGCTAGACCACTGTTGCTGAACGCCACAGAGGAGACCAGAATATACTAGAGCACAGCAGAGCGCCCAATCCCTCCGCGTTTCTGGGTAAATCACAAAGGTCAATGATATCCCAAACTAACCTGTACTAACCTAGCCTAACCAAACGTAGCCTAACTCAAAATAACGTGCCGAAACCACAATTTCTGGCTTTCCTAGAGACAAGCAGAGCATATTATATCACAGTAGAGCGCAGAAATCGAGAAACCGAACAACAATGTATAGCGCAAAAGTCGGACCAACCGTGTCGAAGCGTAACCAAACCTAACGTAACCAAAGGTAACCTAACCCAAACTAACGTGCCGAGAACACTGCTTCTGGCGTCCGCCAAGCCAAACAGAATGTGCCACAGCACAGTAGATCGCAGAAGCCCACCGCGATACGGTGTAAGGAACAGGAGCCAAAGACGTCCTAAGCTATGGCAAACAAACTGAACCATACCAAACGTAACCTATCCCAAGCTAACGCGCCGCGGCCACTATTTCTGGTTTCCCCGGAGCAAATCAGTCCATACTTGATCACAGTAGAGCGTAGAAATCCACCGAACAGCTGTGTGCAGCGCAAAAGTTGAAGCTATCCTGACCAAACGTAGCCTAACCCAGCCAAAGCGAACGTAACCTGAGTCAACATAACGCGCCGGCAACACTGTCGATGGCTTTTCCAGAAACAGGCTGAAATCATTAAAGCAGGACATGAAATAGCACAGTAGATAGCAGAAGAACAGCGAATAGCAGGGCACAGAACAAGAGCTATAGCTATATGCAACCAAACTTTGCCTAACACAACCTAACCGAACGGAACGTGGATCAACGCAACGTGCCGTGAGCACTACTGCTGGCATCCCGAGAGCCAAGCTGACGACGTTAGAGAACCGTAGCGAGCAGAAATCCGCCTAATAGCAGGGTATACCACTAAAGTCAAAGCCATCCTCTCCTAACCTAACCAAACGTAACATAACAAAACGTAGCCTAACTAAGCCTAACGTGCCGAGACCACAATTACGGGCCTCTTTAGAGTCGAGCAGAGTACAGTAGAGCAATGTAAACCGTAGAAATGCTCCGAACATCCGTGCATAGCACAACAGTCAAAGACATCACATCCTAATCAGGCCTAACCCAGCCTAGTCAAACGAGAAGTAACGGAACCTAGCTAGCCGAGACGTCTATTGCTGGCCTCCCCAGAGCCAAGCAGAATATACTAGAGCACAGTAGATCGCAGAAGTCCACCGAACAATTAACGTGCCGAGACCACAATTACGGGCCTCTTTAGAGTCGAGCAGAGTACAGTAGAGCAATGTAAACCGAAGAAATGCTCCGAACATCGGTGCATAGCACAACAGTCAAAGACATCACATCCTAATCAGGCCTAACCCAGCCTAGCCAAACGAAAAATAACGGAACCTAGCTAGCCGAGACGCCTATTGCTGGCCTCCCCAGAGCCAAGCAGAACATACTAGAGCACAGTAGAGCGCAGAAGTCCACCGAACAACAGTCTATACCGCGAAAGTCAGAGCAATCCATACCTAACCCAAACTAACATAACCTAACCAAACGTATCATAACTTGAAATAATGTGCCCAGAACTCCATTACTGGCCTCCTCACGGCCGAGCAGGGAGCAGTAGAGCAAAGTAGAGCACAGAAATCCTCCGAATACCGGTGTATAGCGCAAAAGTCAAAGCTATCCTATTCTAACCTTACCAACAGTATCATAAGCGTACGTAACGTAACCCAAACAGACGAGTCACGAAAGCCATTGCTGGCGTCACGAGACCTGAGCAGAGTATAGCAGAGCAACTTAGGACGCTGGAATCGCCCGAATTGCAGTATTCAGCAAAAAAGTAAGATATATCCTGCCCGTACTTGATTTTACCTGGCCAAGTGAGACGTAACCAACCTCAACCCAACGTACCTAGCCCACAATTACTGGCCTGCCCATCGTCAAGCAGCGTATATTAGAGGTGAGTGGAGCGCAGAGGTCCAGGTAACGGCAGTGTATAGCACGAAAGACAAAAATATCCTAACAAAACCAAAACAAACCTAACCAAACCAAACGTAACCTACCTCATCATGACGCCCCGCGGCCACCATTTCAAGGATTCCGAGATCCAAGCAGGGATACCTAGATAACAGTACAGCGCAGATATCCACCGAATAGCAGTTTATAGCGCGAAGGTCAAAGCTAGCCTAACCTAATAAAGCGTAACCTAACCTAGCCGAACGTCATCTAACCCAACCTAACGTGCTGCGGCCACTATTTCTAGCATCCCCAGAGCAAAGCAGGGAATCGTACATCACAGCAGAGAGCAGAGATCCTCCGAATAGCAGTTTACAGCGCAATGGTCAAAACTATCTTCTCCTAACCTAACCAAGCGTAACACAACCAATCGAAGCCTAACTCGACAAAACGAGCCTAGACCACCATTGCTGACATCCCCACAGCAAAGGTGAATATACTAGAGCAAAGGAGGGCACATGAATCCGCTGCACTGATGCGCAAGCAACAAAAGTCAAAGTCATCCGAACGAAGCATAACTTAACCTAACCTACCCAAACGTAACCTATCTCAACCAACCTGCTGCGACCGCTAATGCTTTCCTCCACATATTCAAGCAGAACATACCAGAGCACATTAGATCGTAGAAGTCCACCGAACAACAGTCTACACCTAGAAAGTCAAAGCAACCCCAACCAAACCCAAACAAACAAAACAAAACCGAACGTGGAATATTTCAACCTAACGAGCCGAGGCCAATATTACTGCCATCCCCGGCGCCAATCGGAGCATATTAGAGAACAGTAGAGCGCAGAAGTACATAGAATTGCAGTGTGTAGCGCAAAAGTCAAAGATATGCTAACCTAACACAGTGTAATCTGATCTAGCCGAACGTAATCTAACTCAACCAAAAGTTTTGGGGCCGCTACTGCTGCCCTCCCGAGATTAGGGCGGAGTATAGTAGAGCAATGTAGAGCGTAGAAACAACCGAATTGTAGTGTATAGCGCAGAAGTCAAAGCTAACCTGTCCTAACATAACCAAGCGGAAAAATGCCAAACGCAGCATGACTCAGACGAACGAGCCGAAGCAAATACCGCTGGCATCCCCATAGCAAAGCAGAGTATACTAGAGTACAGTAGAGTGCAGAAACCCACCGATCAGCAGTGTATTGCACAAAAGTCAAAGCCATCCAAACCAAACATACCCTAACCTAAACTAACCGAACGAAACATAACCCAGACAAACATGCCACGACCGGTATTGCTGGCCTCCCCAGAGACATACAGTTCATATTAGAGCACGGTAGAGCGCAGAAATACAACGAATAGCAGTATGCAGCACAAAAGTTAAAGCTATCCTTTCCTAACTTAACCAATCGTAACATAACCGAACTTAACCTTACCAAAGTTAACGTTCCGAAACCGCTACTGCTCTCCTCCCCAAAGCCATGCAGAGCATATTAGAGCGCAGTAGAGCGCAGAAATGCACTACATAATAGTGCATAGGCAAAAGTCATAGCAATCCCATCCTTACCTAGCCAAATCTAACCTTGCCGAACGTACCATAACTCTACTTAACGTGCCGCGACCGCTATTCCTGGCGTCCCATGAGTCAAGCACTGCGCGATAGCGCACAACAGGGCGCAGGAGTCCATAGAATTGCAGCGCGTATCGCAAAATTCGTTGGTACCCCAGCGTAACCCAACATAGCCTAACAAAACCAAGCGTAACCAAGTCGACAGAACGCGCCGCCACCGTCATTGCTGGCGTCCACAGAGCCAAGCAGAACATATTAGAGGTGAGTTGGGCGCAGAAATCCGTTGATTCGCAGTGTACAGCAGAAAGTTCAAAGATACGCAATCCTAACCCAAACTAACATAACATAACACATCGCAGCCGAACTCAACGTAACGTGCCAGGGCCACTATTGCTCGCGTCCCGTGAGTCACGCAGAGTGAAGCAGAGCAATTTAGAGCGTAGAAATCCTCCGAAAGCCAGTGTATAGCACAAAAGTGGACTTTATCCCACCCTAACCTATCCAAGCGCAATAAAAGCAGACGTAACGTGACATAGCCTTACGTGTCGAGACCACTATTGCGGTCCTCCCCAGAGAAAATCAGAATATACTATACCACAGTAGAGCGCAGAAAGCCACCAAATAGCACCGTATATTGCAAAAGTCAAAGATATCCTAACCTAACCAATCCTAACATAACCAACGGTAGACTAACAAAACCTAACGAGCCGAGACCACCACTGCTGGCCTCCCCAGAGTCAAGCAGAATATACCAGAGCACAGTAGACCGCATGTCAGTCGCATTGTAGTGTACAGCGGAATGGAAATGACATCCTATCTTAACCTGCCCTAGACAAACGAGATCAAACGTAACCAATCTCAACCTAACGTGTCTAGCCCCCTATTGCTGGCATCTCCATCGCCAAGGGGGGCATATTAGAGGTGAGTAGAACGCAGTGGTCCATAGAAAGGCAGTGTATGGTACGAAAGTCAAAAATAACCCAATCCAACCCAAACAAACTTAACCTAACCGGACGTAATCTAACACGGCGAAATGCGCCGCGGCCACTATTTCAAGCATTCCTAGAGCACAGCAGGTACTATTAGGTCACAGTACAGCGCAGAAGTCCGCCCAATAGCAGTGTAAAGCAGAAAATTCAAAACTTCAATCTCCTAACCTAACCAAACATATCACAACCTAAAGTGCCGAGACCATTATTGCTGGCCCCCAGAGCAAATCAAAATATACTAGAGGACAGGAGAGCGCAGAAATCCTCCGAATAGCAGTGTGTAGCACAGAAGTCAGAGACATCCATATCAAACTTAGCCTAACGTATCCTAATGAAAGGTAACCTTGCCCAACTGTACGTGCCACGACCACTATTGCTGCCCTCCGCAGAGAAAAGCAGATGATAGTACAGCAACCGAGAGCGCTGAAGTCGACCGAAGAGCAGTGCATGGCACAAAAGTCGAAGCAACGCGAACCAAACGGAACCAAGCCAAGCCTACCAAAACAAAACTTAACTCAACCAAACCTGCCACGACCGCCATTACTGGCCTCCCCAGAGACAAGCAGATGCTAGTAGTAGAATGCATTGCACAGGTATCGACCGAATAGCGGTCTACAGCACAAAAGTCAAAGATTCTCTAACCAAATATATCCGAAACCTAGCAAAGCTACGAGTAACCTAACTCAAACTTGCGTGCTGAAACCACCATTGCTGACCTCCCCAGAACCAAGCAGAACACACTAGAACTCAGTAGATCGCAGAAGTCTCCCGATAGGCAGTATATGCAGCAAAAGTCAAATCAATCAGTACCTAACCTAAGCTTACGTGTCCTCACCAAACGTAGCCTAACTCAACCTAACGTACTGAGACAGCTATTACTGGCCACTCCAGATTTGAGCAGAGTGCAGCAGAGTAATGCGGAGCGTAGAAATGCTTCGATTAGCGGCGTATAGCATAAAAGTCAAAGCTACTCTATCCTAACATGACCAATCGGAACATTACCAAACGTAGCCTGACACAACTTATCGTGCCATGTCCACTATTTCTGTCTCCCCAGGGTCGAGCAGAGTTTATTAGAGTACAGTACAGCGAACAAAAGCACCAAATAGCGATGTACAGGACAAAAGTCGAAGATATCTTGACTTAAGCAGACCTAACCTGACCTAACCAAACGTTGAATAACTGAGCCTAACGTGCCGCGACCAGTATTGATGGCCTCCACAGCTCCCAGCAGAGCATACGAGATGAGTGTCGGGCGCAGAAATCCCTAGAATCGAAGTGTCCAGCACAAAAGTCGAAGCCGTCCAAACCATTCCAAAGTTAATACAACCTACCCAAACGTATCCCACCTCGACCTAACGTGCCGAGACAAATGTTGCTGGCCGCCCGTCGCCAACCAGGGCATATTAGAGGAGAACAGAGCGCTGACGTGCGTAGAATGTCATTGCATATCACGAAAGTCAAAGGTACCTCGACCTAACCCAAACAAACCTAGCCTAACCAAACCTAGCATATTACATCCTAAGGCGCCGCGGCCACTATTGCTGGAATTCCCAGAGCAAAGCATGGAAAACTGAGTCGCAGTAGGGAGCAGAATTCCACCGAATAGCAGTGCACAGCAGAAGAGTCAAAGCTGCCCGGGCTTCACATAACTACGCGTAACACAACCAATCGTAACATGATCCAACCCGACAGTGTGAGTTTGGTTACGTTCGATTAGGTTAGGTTAGGTTAGGTTTGGTTGGGATGTCATTGACTTTTGTGTTGCACGCTGCTAGTCGGTGGATCTCTGCACTCTACTGTGGTATAATATGATCTGCAGGGCCCTGGGGTGGCAAGAGATGGAGGTCTTATATCCTTAGGTGGAGAGATTCTACGTTTGGTTGGGCTAGGAATGGTCAGTTTAGGTACGGACATCTTTGACTTTTGTGCTATACACTCCTATTTGGTGGCCTCCGGTACTCAGCTGGGCTCTAGTGTATACTGCTTGGTTCTGCGGAGGCCAAAAATATTGCTCTCGTCACGTTAGGCTAAGTTTTGCAACGTTCGATGTGTTGCGTGTGGCAAACTTAGGATAGGGTGCCTTCGGCTGTTGTGCTATGCACTTCGATTCTATTGATTTCTGCGCTCTACACCCCTCTAATATGTACTGCTTGGCTCTGGCGAGGACAGCAATTGTGATCTCGGCGCGTTTGTTTGAGATAGCTTACGTCTGGCCTGGCTAGCTTATGTTAGGTTTGGTTAAGGTAGCAGTGACTTCTGTGCTATACACTGCCATTCGGTCGACATCTACGACTTGAATTGCACTACTAGCATTTACCTGTCTCTGGGGAGGCAACCAGTAGCGGTCGTGTCACGTTTGGCTGAGTTATGCTATGTGCGGTTAGGTTGAGTTAGGTTAAGTTCGGTTAGGTCTGGTTGGGTTACGTTTGTCTTGTGTAGCTTTGACTCTCATGCTATACACGGTTATGCGGTGGATTCCTGCCATCTACTGTGCTCTGCTGTAATCTGCTTGTCCCTGGAGAGGCCAGCAATTGTGGTCGCGGTACGTTACGTTGAGCCTTGCTGCGATAGGTTAATGGATATTTGTAAGGGCAACGTTTGGATATCTTTCACTTTTCTGCTGTACACTGCGATGCTATGGATTTCTGGGCCCTACTCTCATCTAATATATTCTGCTTGGGTCTGTGGAGAGCCGCACTGAGTGGTAGCGGCACGTTAGGCTTACTTAGAGAACGTTAGCTTAGGTTACGTTAGCATGGGTTGGGTTTGGATGGCCTTGCCCATCGTGTTGTCCAGTGTCATTCCGTGGCATACTGCGCTCTACATTGCTGTACCATACTCTGCTCGAATGTGGGGATGTCAGCAATTGTTGTCGCGGGACGTTATTTTGTGTTATGTCTCGTTCGGCTATGTCACGATTTGTTAGGTTAGGAAAGGATGGCGTTGACTTCTGTGCTACACACTGCTGTTCGATGCGTTCCTGCGCTCTTCATAGATTTGATATACCGTGCTCGACTCCAGGGAGGCCAGCAATAGCGGACGTGGCACGATATGATGGGTTAAGTCACGTCCGGTTATGTCAGGTTGGATTACGCTTAGTTAGGATGGCTTCGACTTTTGCGGTATACACTGTTGGTCGGTGGATTTCAGCGCTTTACTGAGCTCTAGTATGTTCTGCTTGGCACTGTGTAGGCCAGCAATAGAGGTCTCGTCTCGCTAGGATTAGATATTCTACGTTTGGTTAGGTGAGTTTGGGTCAAGTTAGGTTAGTATACCTTTGACTTTTGTGGTATACACTGCAATTTAGTGGCTCTCTGCTCTCTGCTGTGCCCTAGTGTATTCTGCTTCGCCCTGTCGAGGACAGCGATATTGGTCTTAGCACGTTAAGTTATGTTAGGTTGCGTTTGGTCATATTAAATTTGTATATGTCATGCTAGGGTAGCTTTGACTTTTGTGCTGTACACTGTTATTCGGTGGAATTCTGCGCTCTACTCTGCCCTAATATGTTCCGTTTGGCTCTACGGAGACCAGCAATAGTGGGCTCGCCACGTTAGGTTGAGCTAGGCTACGTGTGGCTTGGCTTGGTTAGGATAGGTTTGGTGAAGACAGCTTTGCTTGTGTACTATATACAGCTGTTCGGTCCATATCTGTTCCCTGCATTGCTCTACTAGCCTCTGCTTTCCTCTGGGGTGGACAGCCGCTGTGGTCGTGGCACGTTTGTTTGAATTTGGATACGTTTGGTTAGGTTAGGTTAGGATAAGTTTGCTTAGAATGGCATTGACATTTGTGCAATGCACCGCTATCCGATGGATTTCTGCACTCTACTGAGTTCCAGCGTATTCTGCTTGGACATGTGGAGGCCAGCAGTTATGCTCTCGGCCCGTTAGGCTGCGATATGTTGCGATAGGTTATGTAACGTTTGGCTATGTTAGAATCGGGTCGTTTAGGCTTTTGTGCTACCCTCTGCACTTCGGTGGATTCCTGCGCTATACATTGCTCTACTATACTCTGCCCGAATCTCGGGCGGCCGGCAATAGTGGTCTCGGCACGTTAGGACGAGTTATGTTACGTTCGGTTAGGGTTCGCTTTGTTAGGTTGGGATAGGACAGCTTTGACTTTTGTGCCATAGACTGCTGTTCGCTAGATTTCTGCGCTCAACGTTGCTCTATTATACTCTGCTCGATCCTAAGGTGGCCAGCAACAGTGTCCGTGGCACGATTGGTTGTGTTATGTAACGCGTGGTAAGGATAGTTTGAGTTAGGTTTGATTATGATGGCTTTGGCCTTTACGCTGTACAATGCTGTACGTAGAATTTCTGCACTTTACTGTGCTCTAGTATGTTCTGCTTGGCTCTGGGAAGGCCAGAAGAGGTGGTTTCGGCACGCAAGGTTGAGATATTATACACATGGCTTGGCTAGGTTTGGATACGTTTGGTCAGTACAGCTTTGCCAGTGTGCTATAGACTGCTCTTCGTTCTATTTCTGCGTACTGTGTTGCTCTACTAGTATCTACCTGTCTCTAGAGAGACCAGCAAAAGCGGCAGTGGCAGGTTTGGCTATGATATGTCACGCGTGTCTAGGTTGGGTTAGGTTATGTTTGGTTAGGGCGGCTTTTTCCTCTGTGCTATACGCTGCTACTCGGTGGATTTCTCCGTGATGCTTCGCTCCAGATTACTCTGCTTGGCTATGGGGATGCCAGGAGTAATGACCTCGGCACGTTAGCCTGAGTTAGGTCGCGTTTGGTTATGCTTCATTTGATTTGGATAGGACAGGGTAACTTTACTTTTGTGCTAAACACTGCAATTCGGTGGATATCTGCGCTATGCGTTGGACTACTATACTCTGTTCAAATATCGGGAGGCCAGCACTAGTGCTCGCCGCACGTTTGGTTGGGGTATATTACGTTCGGTTATGTTAGATTACGTTGTGTTACGTTAGGTTATCTTTGAATTTTGTGCCATACACTGCAACCCATTAGACTTCTGGGCCATTCTGAGCGCTGTCACACTCTTCTTGTCCCTGTGGACATCAGGGGTAGTGCACTCGGCATGTTAGGTTTTGTCAGGCTACGCTCGGTTGGGTAAAACCTTCGTTAGCTTAGGACAGGATAGCTTCGACTTTAATGCTACACACTGCTATTCGGAGGATTTCTGCGCTCTACTGTTGTCTAATATTCGCTGCTTTGATCTGGGAATGCTTGAAACAGTAGCCGTGGCGCGTTATGTTAGGTTAGGTTATGTTAGCTTGGGTTTGGATATGGTAACCTTGACTTTCGTGCTATGAACTGCAATTGTTTGGGCACCTGCGCTCTAATCCACTCGAATATTCGCGGCTTGGCTGTCTGGAAGCCAGCAACTGTGGGATAGGCACGTTAGGTCGCGATAGGTTACGCCGTATTTGGTTAGGTTTGACCAGATTAGGTTAGCATATCACTTACTTTTCTGCTGTACACCGCTTTTCGGGCGATTTCATCCTTCTACATTGCTTTGCTAAACTCTGCTTGGCTCTCGCGGGGCCAGCAGTAGTTTTCATTGTACGTCAGTTTGGGTCACGATACGTCTGCTTATGTCACGTTTGGTTAGGTTAGGAGAGGGTATCTTTGACTTTTGTGCTATAGTCCGCTTTTCGGTGGATTTCTACGCTCTACGTTGCTCTACTGTGCTCTGCCCCGCTCTCGGGAGGTCAGCAATAGTGGTCGCTGCACGTTGTGTAGTGTTAGATTATGTTTGGCTTGGTTAGAATACGTTCTGTTAGGCTACGGCAGCTTCGACATCTGTGCTGCGCACTACTATCCTATGGATATCTGCGCTCTTCTGTGACCTATCGCAGTCCGCTTGTCTCTGTGGACGCCAGGAATGCTGCTCTCGGCACGTTGTGTTGAGTTACGTTACGCTTGATTACGCTATGTTTGGCTACGTTTGGTAAGTATGTCTTCGACTTTTGCGGTATACACCGCTATTCGGACGATATCGGCGTTGTATGTTACTCAGCTATAATCTGCTTTACTCTAGTGAGGTCAGCAGCAGCGGTCCAGGCTCGTCAGTTTGGGTTATGTTACGACCGATTATGTTACGTTTGGTTATGTTAGGATAGGATAGCTCGGTCTTTTGTGCCATACACTGCTACTCGGTGGATTTCTGCGCTTTAATGTGCCCTAATATGCTATGCATGGCGCTGTGGAGGCCAGCATTTGTTGTCTCGAAACGCTAGGTCAAGTTATGCTACGTTTGGTTAGATTAGGCTATGCCCGGTTAGGTTAGGGTATCTTCGACCATTGTGCTTCAGTTTTCAGTGCGGCGGAAATCTACGCTCCACTGTGCTCTAGTATATCCTGGTCTGCCCTGTGGTGGTCAGCAATAGTGCTCTGGGCGCGTTATGTTGTGTCATGTTACATTTGGTTTTGTTAAGTTCGGTCATATTAGGCTAGAGTTGCTTTGACTTTTGTGCCGTGCACTGCTATTCGGTAGATTTCTGCGCTCTACCGAGACCTAGTTCTTTCTACTCTTGCCTGGGAATTCCACAAATATTCTCCGCAGCGCGTTAGGATGTGTTAGGTTTAGTTTGACTATGTTTGGTTTCTTTGGCTTTTGTTAGCATGTCTTTGACTTTCGTGCTATACACTGACATTCTATGGACCTCTGCGCTCCACTCACCTCTATTGTGCCCTGCTTGGCGCTGGGGAGGCCAACAGTGGTAGTCTCGCCAAGTAAGGTCGAGTCAGAATACTCTAGGCTATGATACGTTTGGTTTGGTTATGACAGGATAGATATGACTTTTACGCTGTACACCGCTATTTCGTGGACTCGAGCGCTCTACATTTCTCTAATATGCTCTACTTGCCTCGGGGGAGGCCCGCATTGGTATTCTCCTCGCGTTAAGTTCCATAGGCTACGTGAGGTTAGGTTATGTTAGGACAGGGTAACATATGATACCTTAGACTTTTGTACTACACACTGCAATGTGGTGGATTACTGCGCTCTCCTCTGCTCTAGTATATTCTGCTTGGCCCTGGGGAGGCAAGCAGTAGTGGTCCCGGCTCGCTAAGTTGAGTTAAACTACCTTCGGTTATGTTACTTTTGGCTATGTTAGGATAGGGTAGCTTCGACTATTGCGCTATACACTGCGACTCTGTGGACTTCAGCTCTCTACTCTCTTCTAATATGTTCTGCTTGGCCCTGTCGACGGAAGCAATAGAGGTCTGAGCACGTTGGGAATAGTCATGATACGTTTGGTTACGTCACGTGTGGCTAGGTTGCGATAGGTTGGGTTTGACTTTTGTGCTATACTCAGCTACTCTCTCCATATCTGCGCTTTGTATTGCTGTACTAGCACCTGCTTGTCTCTGGGGAGGCCAGAAACAGTGGCCCTGGCACGTTTGGTTGCGTTACAACACTTTCGGTTAGGTTAGGTTAGGATAGGTTTGGTTTGGTCAGAATGGCTGCGACTTTTGTGCCATACACTGCTATTCGGACGATATCTGTGCACTGTATTGCACTACAAGCATGTGCATGCCTCCAGGATGGCCGGCAAAAGCGGTCGTGGCATGTTAGTTTTGGACAGTTTACGCTTCGTTAGGTTAGCGTGGCTTTGACTTTTGTGCAATACACGGCTTTCCGGTGGATTTCTGCGCTCTGCAGTGCTGTAGCATATTCTGCTTGGCTATGTGGATGCAAGCAGTATTGGCCTCGGCCCGTTAGTCTTAGTTATGTTGCATTTGTCTATGTTACGTATGGCTATGTTTTGATATGATTGGTTTGACTATTGTGCTATATACTGATACTCGGTGCATTTCTGCGCTCTACATTGGTCTACTATACTCTGCTCTACTCTCGCAGGCCAGCAATAGTGGCCGCCGCACGATAGGTTTTGTCAGAGTACGAATGGCATTGTTCGGTTTCGTTGTGTTAGGTTAGGATATCATTCACTCTTGCGCCACTCACTGCTGTTATATGTACTTGTGCGCTCTCCTATGCGCTATCGCACTCGGCTTGCCTTTGTGGGCACCAGGAGTAGTGCCCTAGGCACGTTAGTTTGAATTGTGTTACGTTCGGCTACGTTACGATGGGCTGGGATTGGTTAGGATAGCATTTACCTTGTGCAATGCGCTGCTATCCGGACGATTCCAGTGTATTACATTGCTCTACTATACTGCGCTTAGCTCACATAAGGCCAGCAATAGCAGTCGTGGCACGTCAGGCTGTGATACGTTACGACCGCTTATGTTACGTTTGGTTAGGTTAGGAGAGGGTAGCTTTGACTTCTGTACAATACACCGCCTTGTTGATGGCTTCTACGCACCACATTGTTCTACTGTACTCTGCTCGTCTCTGGGGAGGCCGGTAATTGTGTTCTCGGCAGGATAGGCTGGGTTATCGTACGTTTGGCTAGGTTATGTTTCTTTCGGTTAGGTTTGGATGGGATAGCCTCGGCTTCTCTGCTATAAACTGCAATGCCGCGGATTGCTGCGCCTTACATTGCTTTACTCTACGCTGCTAGACTTTACGGATGTGAGCAATAGTCGTCGTGGCGCGTTAGGGTGAGTTATGTTCCGTTTGGCTAGGTTAGGTTAGGGTATGTTTGGCTGTGGTAGCTTTGACTTGCGTGCTATACACAGTTAATCGGTGAATTTCTGTGCTCTGCTGTGCTGCAGTATATTCCGCTTGGATATGGGGATGGCAGCAATATTGGTCTCGGCAAATTATTCTGAGATATGTTGCGTTTGCTTATGTTACGTTTGGTTATGTGAAGACAGGGTAGCTTTGACTTTTGGGGTATGCACTGCAATTCGGTGGATTTCTGCGCTCTACGTTGCTCTACTATACTCTGCTCGACTCCCTGGAGGCCAGCACTAGTGGTTGCCACAAGTTAGGTTGAGATAGGATACGTTTGCTTGTATTAGGTTTGGTTAGGTAAGGAGGGGATTGCTTTGACTTTTGTGATATAGTCTGCTATTACGTGGATAACAGTGCCCTACAGTGCTCTAATATTTCCAGCTTGGCTCTGTCAATGCAATCAATAGCGGCCTCCATTCGCTCTGTTGACACATATTACGTTCGGTTAGGCTGGGTTAGGCTAAGATTGGTAAGCATAGTTTTAACTTTTGTTCTGTGCACTGCTATCCGGAGCACTTCTGCGTTCTGCTGTCCTCCAGTATGTCCTGCTTGGCTCTGGGTACGGCAGGGGGGCTGGCGTGGCAGCAATGGCGGTTTCGGCACGTTAGTGTTAGTTAGGCTATGTTCGGATATGCCCCGTCGTATTGTGTTAGGTCCGGGTAACTTCGACTTTTCTGTTTTACAATGCGACTCCAAGGATTTCTTCGCTCTGCTCCCCATTAATGTGTTGTGCTTGGCTGCGCGGTGGTCAGCAATACTGGTCGCGGCACGATGGGTTGAGTTAGGTTACGTTCGGATACCTTATGATCAGTTTGGTTAGGGGAGGATAGCTTTGCCTTCATTGCTATAGCCTACTCTTAGGTGTATCCACGCGCCCTATTGTGCTGTAATATTTTCAGCTTGGCTCTGGGAAGGCTAGCCATAATGGTATCGGCAAGATATATTGAGCCTGGTTACGCTAGGTTAAGTGGGGTTATTCCAAGTTTGGCCAGGACAGCTTTAACACTTGTGATATTCACTACTATTCGGAGGATTTCTGCACTCTACTGTGCTCTAGTATATCATGCTTAGCTCTTGGGAGGGCAGTATCTGCGGTCGCGGCACGTTGGGTTAATTTAGGCTACGTTTGGATATGACCAGTTATTTTGAGATAGGTTTCGGCAGCTTCGACTGTCCTGACGTACACTGCGATAATATGGATTTCTGCGTTCTACACACCACTAATGTGTTCCGCTCGGCCGTGGGAGGACAGCAGTTGTTGTCGCGGCACGTAAGCTTGAGTTAGGTTACGTTTGGTAATGTTACCGTTGGTTAGGATCGGAGAGGATGGTTTCGACTTTAGTGCTATAGTCTGCTGTTAGGCAGATTCCTGTTAGCTACAATGCTCTAATATTTTCATCTTGGCCCTGGGAAGGACAGCAACAGTTGTCTCGGCACGTTATGTTAAGCCACGTTACGCTCGGATAGATCGGGTTAGGCTAAGTTTGGTAAGGTTAGCTTTAACCTTTTTGCTGCACATGGCTATTCGGTGGATTTCTGCGCTCTACTGTGTACTAGTACGTCCTGCTTGCCTCTAGGGATGGCATCAATAGCGGTCTCGGCTCGATAGTATGTGTTATGCTATGTTTGGTTATGTTCCGCTTGTTCAGATTAGGTACGGCTAGCTTCGACGTTTCTGATATACACCGCGATTCAATGCATTTCTGCGTTCCACTCCGCACTAATGTGCTCTGCTTGGCTCTGGGGAGGGCAGCAACAGCAGTCTCGGCGCGTTAGGTTGGGTTAGGCTATGTTCCGTTGGTTTGCGTTAGGTTTGTGTAGTTCTGTCTTTTCTGATATACACTGCGATTTTATAGATTTCTGCGTTCAACTCTAAACTAATGTGTTCCGCTTTGACCGGAGGAGGAAAGTAATAGTGGTTGCGGCAGGTTAGTTTGGGTTAGGTTACGTTTGGTTATGTCACAATTGGTCAGGGTAAGTGAGAATGGCTTCGAATTTATTGCCATAGCCTGCAATTAGGTGGGTTTGTGCGCCCTAGAGAGCACTAATATGTTCAGCTTGGCCCTGGGAGTGAAAGCAGCAGTGGTCTCAGCACGTAGTGTTCGGTCAGGCTACGCCGGGTTTGGTTGCGTTAGGATAAGTTTGGTTAGGATAGCTTTAACCTCTGTGCTGTACGCTGCTGTTAGGTGGACTTCAGCTCTCTACTATGCTCTAGTATGTCCTGCTTCGATTTGTGGGGGGGGGGGCAGCAATAGCTGTCTCGGCACGTTAGGGTCTTTTAGGCTAAGTTTTGCTATGCCGTGTTGGTTTGGGTTAGGCTTAAGTATCAGTTACTTTTCTGATATAAGCTGGGATTCTATGGGTTTCTGCGTTCTACTCTCCACTAGTGTGTTCAGCATGGCTCTGGGGAAGCCAGCAATAGTGATCGCGACACGTTAGATTGAGTTATGTTACGTTTAGCTATGCCACGATTTGTTAGGTAAGGGGAGTATAGCTTTCACATTATTGTTGCTTTCTGCTGTAGGGCGGATTCTTGCGCTATACAGCGCTCTAATATCTCCAGCTTCGCTCTGGGGAGGTCAGCAGTGGTGGTCCCGGCACGTTGATTGTGTTAGTTTCGTTTGCTTATTCTACGAATGGTTATATTTGAAGTGATGACTTCGACTTTAGCGCTATAGTCTGCTAGTATGTGGATTTCTGCACCCTACAGTGCTCCAATATTTTCAGCTTTGCTCTGGCAATGCCAGCAATAGTGGTTTCTTCAAGTGATGAAGAGTCAGGCTAGGTTCGCTTATGTTGGGTAATGCATCGTTTTGTAAGGATAGCTTCAACTGTTGTGCTGTACAATTTTCGGTGAATTTCTGTGCTCCACTGCGCTCTACTATGTCCTGCTGGGCTCTGCGGATGGCACCAATATCGTTCTCGGCACGTTAGTTTGTGTCAGGTTATGTGATGTTACTTTCTGTTGGCTTGGATCAGGCTCGGGTAGCTTGGGCTTTCCTGACATACACTGCAATTGTATTGATTTCTCCTTTTTACTCTCCACTAGTGAGTTCTGGTTCGTACTTGGAAGGCCAGCAGTGGTGGTCGCTCGCGTTAGGTTCAATAAGGATACATTTGGTTATGTTAAGATTTTTAAGGGTAGGAGAGGATAGCTTTGACTTTATTGACATTGTCTGCTGTTAGGAGGATTGCTGCGCCCTACATAGCTGTAATGCCACCTGTTTGGCTCTGGCAAGCCCAGCAAGAGTAGTCTCGGCACGTTATGATGAGCCAGGCTGCGTTCCGCTAGGTTGGGATAGGATGCGTTTGGTAGGGGTAACTTTAAGTTATGTGCCATTCACTGCTATTCGTTGGATTTCTGCGCTCAACTGTTCTGTGGTATGTCCTGCCTGGCTCTGGGGAGGGCAGCAATGGCGGTGTCGGCAAGTTTGGTTGAGTCAGGTTACGTTCTGATAGGAAGCGTTAGGCTAAGTTGAGTTAGGATATCTTTAACCTTTGTGCATTACTCTGCAGTTCGGCGAACTTCTGGGCCCTACTCTGCCCTAGTATATCCTGCATGGCTCTGGGGATGCCAGCAATGGCTGCCGCGGCAAGTTAGGTTTAGCTATCTCACGATTGGTTAGGTTACTAGAGGACAGCTTTGACTTTAGTGCCATAGTTGGCTATTAGGTGGACTCCTGCGCCCTGTAGTCCGCTAACATTTCCAGCTTGGCTCTGGTAAGGCCAGCAACAGTGGCCTCGGCACGTTATATTGAGTCCGGTTACGAAAGGTTATTTTGGCTTAGGGTAACCTTGGTTAGGGTAGCATTAGCTTTTGTCGTGTGCATAACTATTCGTTGGATTCCTGCGATCTACGTTAGGTGTGGTTAGACAATGTTTGTATATGTTCCGTTGTTTTGGGTTAGGTTTGGGTAGCATTGACTTTACGGATATACAATGCGATTCTATGGATTTATGCATTCTACACCCCACTAATGTGCTCTGCTTGGCTCTGGGGCGGCCAGCAATAGTGGTCGAGGCATGTTAGGTTGGGTTACGTTACATACGTTTATGTCACGATTGGTTATGTTAGGAGAGGGTTGCTTTGACTTTAGTGCCGTAGTCTGCTATAAGTTGGACCTTTGCGCCCCGCAGTGCACCAGTGTCTGCAGTTTGGCTCTGGGAAGGCCAGCAATTGTAGCCTCGGTACGTTATACTGAGTCAGGTTACGTTCGGCTAGGTTGTTTAGGCTAAGCTTTGTTCGGATAGCTTCCACTTTTTTGCTGTACACTGTTTTTCGGTGGGTTTCTGCGCTCTACTGTCTTCTAGAATGTCCTTCTTGGCTCTGGGGAGAGCAGCATTAGCGGTCCCGGCACGATAGGTTTAGTCAGGCTATGTTAGTTTATGTTCTGTTGTTTGGGTTAGGTTTGAGCATGTTTGACTTTTCTGATATTCACTGCGGTTCCATGAATTTCTGCGCTCTGCTCTCCGCTGATGTGCTCTGCTTGGCTCTGCGGTGGCCAGCGGTTGTGGCTACGGCACGTTAGGTTGAGATGGGTTACGTTTCGTTATGTTATGTTTGGCTTGGTTTGAAGAGGATATGTTTGACTTTAGTGCCGTAGATTACTATAAGGTGGAATACTGCGCCCTGAAGTGCTCTAATGCTGTCAACTAGGTTCTGGCATGCTCAGCAAGAGTGATCTCGGCACGTTTTTATGTGTCAGGCTAGTTGCGGTTATGTTGGCTTAGGTTGCGGTTTTTAATGGTATCTTTGACTTTTCTGCATCACACTGCTATTCTATGGACATCAGCGCCCATCTGTACACTATCGCGCTCCGCATGTCTGTGTCGACGCCAAGAATAGTGCTCTCGTCACGCTAGGTTTTATTATGTTACGTTTGGTTAGGCTAGGTTAGGTTAGGCTTGATTAGGACTGCTACTACTTTTGTGCTATGCACGGCTATTTGGTGGGTTCCTACGCTTTACTATGCTCTAATATGCCATGCTTGGCACTACGGATGCAAGCAATGCTGGTCTGGGCACGTTAGTTTGGGATAGGCTTCGTTTGGCTGGGCCAGATTATGACACGTTAGGTCAGTATATCTTCGCCTTTTGTGCTTTGAACTTCAGTGCGACGGCTTTCTGAGGTCTACTGTGCTCTAGTATATTCTGCTTGGTTCCGGGGAGGTCAGCAACAGTGGTCTAGGCACATTAGTATGAGATAGGTTATGTTTGGTAGATCAATGATTGATCATGTTAAGCTAGGATAGCTATGACTCTTGTGCTGTACACTGCTTCACGGTGGATTCCTGCGCTCCACTGTGATCTAATGTACCCTGCTTCGCTCTGTGAATTCCAGAAATAGTGGCCGCGACGCGTTAGGTTGTGTTAGGTTACGTTTGGTTAGGTTAGGTTTGTGTGGGTTAGGTTAGGGTATCTTTGACATTCGTGCTATACACTGCCATTCCATGGACATGTGTACTCCACTCTGCCCTATCATATTATGCTTGCCTCTGGGTAGACAACAATAGTCGTCGCGGCACGTTAGGTATAATTTTTCTTCGTTTGGCTATGTTTGCTTTATGGTTTGGATAGGTTTGGTTCGGACAGAAATGGCTTTTGTGATATACACTGCTGTTCGGTAGATTTCATTGTTCTGCGTTGCTCTGCTATACCCTGCATAGCTTTCGTGAGGCCAGAAATAGCGGTCGTGGCACGTAAGTTTGGGTTAAGCCACGTCTGCTGATACTACGTTTGGATAGGTTAGAATAGGATAACTCTGACTTTTGCGCCATAAACTGCTATTCGGTGATTTGCTGCCCTTTACATTGCTCCACTACGCTCTGCTGGATTATGGGGAGGCCAGTAACAGTGGCCTCTGCACGTTTGGTTGAATTAAGCTACTTTCGGTTATGTTAAGTATGGCCATGTTAGGATAGGGTAGTTTCGACTATTGTGCTATGCACTGCGACTCTATGCATTTCTGCACTCTGCTCTCCTCTAATACGTTCTGCTGTGATCTGTGGAGGGCAGTAACAGTGGTCACGGCACGCTAGGTTGTGCTACGATACGTTCGGCTTGGCTAGGTTAGGATAGGTCTGGATAGGGTGCCGTTCACTTTTGTGCCCTACACTGCTATTCGGTCGATATCTGCGCTCCGCATTGCTCTATTGTTGGAATACGTTCGGTTGCGTTAGGTTACGTTGCGTTTGGTTGGGATAACTTTGACTCTTCCGTTATAAGCTGTTACCGGGTGGTATTCTGGGCTCTACTGAGCTCTACTGTACTCTGCTCGAATCTGGGTAGCCCATTACTAGTGGTCGCAACTCGTTACTTTGCGTTATATTACGTTAGGTTATGTTACGATTTGCTTGGTTAGGGAGGGTTGGCTTCAGCTTTTGAGATATGCACTGCTCTTCAGTGGGTTTGTGCGCTCTACTGTGATTTAATACGCTCTGCTTTGCTTTGGTGAGGTCAGCAATAGTGGTCTAGGCACGTTAGTTTCGGTTATGCTACGTTCCCTTTTGTTACGTTTGGTTAGGTTAGGCTACTGTAGCTCTGACATTTGTGCTGCACGCTGCTGTTCGGTGGATTTCTGCGCTCTAATGTGATTCAGTATTCCCAGTGTCGCTCTGGGTATTTCAGAAACAGTGGCCGCGGCGAGTTTTTTTTTTAATTTACGTTTGGTTAGGTTAGGATTGCTAGGGTGTGGTTGGGATATCTTTGACTTTCGTACACCACACAGCCACCCTGTGGACCTCTGCGATCTACTCTCCTCTAGCATGGCCTGCTTGGCGTAGGGGAGGCCAGCAGTGGTGGGCCAGACGCGTTAGGTTGGGATGGGTTTCGTTTGGTTGTGTCAGGTTAAGGCAGGTTAGGTTGGGATTTCTTCTACTTTCCTGCTGTACACTTCAATGCGGCCAATTTCTGTGCTCTACTGTGCTATAACATGCTCCGCTTGACGCTGGCGTTGCCAGCAATAATAGTTTCGGCACGTTACATTTAGTTAGGTTGCGTTGGGTTATGTCACGATTGGGTAAGTTAGGAAAGGGCAGCTTCAACTTTTGTTCTATGCACTGCTATCCGTAGCATTACTGCGCCCCACTGTGCTCTAGTATATTCTGCTTGCTTCTGGGGAGGTCAGCAATAGTGGTCTCGGCACGTCCGGGTGGGATATGTTACGTTCGGTTAAGCTACGTTTGGTCAGGATAGGATATGACAGCTTTGACTTTTGTGCTATTCACCGCTATACGGTTCATTTCTGCGCTCTACTGTCCTCTATCGTGTTCCTTTTCGAGCTGGGAGGCCAGCAATAGCGGTGGTGGCTCGTTCGGTTCAATTTCGTTACCCTTGGCTTGGTTAAGGTAGGCTAAGTTTGGTTAGGATGGCATTGACGTTTGTGCTATGCAGTGCTATTCGGTAGGATTCTAGGCTCTACTGTGGCCTGGTATATTCTGCTTGGCTACGGTGAGGCCAGTAGTAGTGCTCTCGGCAAGTTAGGCAGAGATCGCTTGCGTCTGGCTAAATTAGGTTTGGTTGGGTTTGGTCCGGATAGCTTTGACTTCTGTTCTCTACACTGCTTTGCGGTGGATCTCAGCGCTGTACAGTGCTCTAGCATGTTCAGCTTGGCTCTGGGGAGGCCTGCAATCGTAGTCTCGGCACGTTATGTTTAGCTAGGCTACGGTTGGCTATGTTACGATTGGTTCGGTTAGGATAGGATAGATTCGACTTTTGTGCTATACACGGCTATTCGGTGGATTCCTGTGTTCTACATTGCTCTACTGTAACCTGTTCGACTCTCGGGTGGCCAGCACTAATGGCCGCCGCACGACAGGTTTTGCTATGTGACGTTTGTTTTTCTACGATTGGCTATGTTAGGATAGCATGGCTATAACTTTTGTGCTATACAATGCTATTCGGTAAGTCCCTGCGCTGTACATTTCACCATTATACCATGCTCGACCATCGGGAGACACACAGTAGTGGCCCCCGCACGTTATGTTGAATCCAATTACGTTTGGTTAGGCTGGGTTACGTTGCGTTACGATAGAATGGCTTTCACTTTTGTGCTGCTGGCTGCTATCATACGGACTCCTGCGTTCTTTTGTGCGCTATCACATTGTGCTTGGCTCTGTGGACCACAGGAATAATGCTCTCGGCACGTTAGGATGAGTTATGTTACTATTGGTAAGGCTTAGTTTGGTTAGGCTTGGTTAGGATACCATTAACAGTTGACATATAGACTGCCATTCGGACTCTTTCAGCGTTCTACATTGCCCTCCTATACTCTGCTGAGCTCTCATGCGGCCAACGATAGCTGTAGTGGCATGTGAGTTTGGGTTGCGTTACGTCCGCTTATGTTTCGTTTGGTCAGGTTAGGATTGGATAGCTTTGGCTTTTGTGCCATACACAGCTACGCGTTGGACTTCAGCACTGTACTGTGCTCAAATATACCCTGCTTGGCGCTGGGGAGGGCGGCAGTGGTGCCCTCGGCACGTTAAGTTGAGTTATATTACGTTCGGTCATGTTACGTTTGCTTAGGATAAGAAAACTTTGACCTTTGAGCTATATACTGTGATTCAATGGATTTCAGCGCACCACTTTCCTTTGTTAAGCCCTGCTCAGCTCAGTGGAGGCCAGCAATACTGGCTGCGGCACGTTCGGAAGGGATTGGTAGCGTTTGGTTAGGTTAGGCTTGTTTGGGTTAGGTTAGCATAGACTTGACATGCGCTTAACACTGACGTTCCATGGACTTCGGTGCTCTACCGTGCCCTACCATATACTGCTTGTCTCTGGGGAAGTAAGCAATGGTGGTCGCTGCACGTTTGGTTTTGTTACTCTACGTTTGGTTATGTTAGGGTAGGGTATCTGTGTCTTTTGTGCTATACATTTCTATTTGGTGGCATTCTGCAATCTCCTGTGCTCCACTATACTTTCCTCGACTCTGGGGAGACCAGCATTAGTGGTCATGGCACGATTGGTTGCGCTAGGATACATTTGGGAATGCTACTATTGGTTAGGTTAGGATAGGGTAGCTTCGCCTTTTGTGCTATACTTCGTTATTCGGAGGATTGATACTCTCGTCATTGCTCTACAGTACTCTGCTCGACTCCGGGGAGTCCAGCAATAGTTTTCTCGGCACGTTTCTGTGAGTTAGGCTGCGTTTGTACTGTGGCCTGGTATATTCTGCTTGGCTACGGTGAGGCCAGTAGTAGTGCTCTCGGCAAGTTAGGCAGAGATCGCTTGCGTCTGGCTAAATTAGGTTTGGTTGGGTTTGGTCCGGATAGCTTTGACTTCTGTTCTCTACACTGCTTTGCGGTGGATCTCAGCGCTGTACAGTGCTCTAGCATGTTCAGCTTGGCTCTGGGGAGACCAGCATTAGTGGTCATGGCACGATTGGTTGCGCTAGGATACATTTGGAAATGTTGGCTATGTTACGATTGGTTCGGTTAGGATAGGATAGCTTCGACTTTTGTGCTATACACGGCTATTCGGTGGATTCCTGTGTTCTACATTGCTCTACTGTAACCTGTTCGACTCTCGGGTGGCCAGCACTAATGGCCGCCGCACGACAGGTTTTGCTATGTGACGTTTGTTTTTCTACGATTGGCTATGTTAGGATAGCATGGCTATAACTTTTGTGCTATACAATGCTATTCGGTAAGTCCCTGCGCTGTACATTTCACCATTATACCATGCTCGACCATCGGGAGACACACAGTAGTGGCCCCCGCAAGTTATGTTGAATCCAATTACGTTTGGTTAGGCTGGGTTACGTTGCGTTACGATAGAATGGCTTTCACTTTTGTGCTGCTGGCTGCTATCATACGGACTCCTGCGTTCTTTTGTGCGCTATCACATTGTGCTTGGCTCTGTGGACCACAGGAATAATGCTCTCGGCACGTTAGGATGAGTTATGTTACTATTGGTAAGGCTTAGTTTGGTTAGGCTTGGTTAGGATACCATTAACAGTTGACATATAGACTGCCATTCGGACTCTTTCAGCGTTCTACATTGCCCTCCTATACTCTGCTGAGCTCTCATGCGGCCAACGATAGCTGTAGTGGCATGTGAGTTTGGGTTGCGTTACGTCCGCTTATGTTTCGTTTGGTCAGGTTAGGATTGGATAGCTTTGGCTTTTGTGCCATACACAGCTACGCGTTGGACTTCAGCACTGTACTGTGCTCAAATATACCCTGCTTGGCGCTGGGGAGGGCGGCAGTGGTGCCCTCGGCACGTTAAGTTGAGTTATATTACGTTCGGTCATGTTACGTTTGCTTAGGATAAGAAAACTTTGACCTTTGAGCTATATACTGTGATTCAATGGATTTCAGCGCACCACTTTCCTTTGTTAAGCCCTGCTCAGCTCAGTGGAGGCCAGCAATACTGGCTGCGGCACGTTCGGAAGGGATTGGTAGCGTTTGGTTAGGTTAGGCTTGTTTGGGTTAGGTTAGCATAGACTTGACATGCGCTTAACACTGACGTTCCATGGACTTCGGTGCTCTACCGTGCCCTACCATATACTGCTTGTCTCTGGGGAAGTAAGCAATGGTGGTCGCTGCACGTTTGGTTTTGTTACTCTACGTTTGGTTATGTTAGGGTAGGGTATCTGTGTCTTTTGTGCTATACATTTCTATTTGGTGGCATTCTGCAATCTCCTGTGCTCCACTATACTTTCCTCGACTCTGGGGAGACCAGCATTAGTGGTCATGGCACGATTGGTTGCGCTAGGATACATTTGGGAATGCTACTATTGGTTAGGTTAGGATAGGGTAGCTTCGCCTTTTGTGCTATACTTCGTTATTCGGAGGATTGATACTCTCGTCATTGCTCTACAGTACTCTGCTCGACTCCGGGGAGTCCAGCAATAGTTTTCTCGGCACGTTTCTGTGAGTTAGGCTGCGTTTGGTTAGGTCATGTTTGCTTTGGATTAGGTTTGGAATGCTTTGTCTTTCGTGGCGTGGACAGCCTTTCGGCGGGTTGCTGCGCTCTACTGTGCTTTAGTATGTTATGCTTGGTTCTGGTAAGGCCAGCGATAGTGTTCGCGGCACGTTAGATTGAGATAGAGAACGTTTGAATATGCTTCGTTTTGTAAGGTTAGGATAGGGTAGCTTTGACTCTTAAGCTACACACCGATATTCGGTGGAGATCAGCGACCTACATTTCTGTAATATGACCAGCGTTTCTCTGGCGTGGCCAGAAATATTATTCTCGGCAAGTTATGTTTAGGTATGTTACGCTTGTCTCGGGTATGTTAGTAGATGTTAGGTTAGGACATCTTTGACTTTAGCGCCGCACACTGCATTGCGGTGTATTACTGCGCTCCACTGCGCTCTAGCATGTTCTGCTTGGCTCGGGAGGGGGGGGGGGCTGCAATTGAGGCCTCGGCACGCTATGTTGAGATAGGGTACGGTCGGTTTGGCTAGGATAGGATATGTTTGGTTAGGATAACTATGACTTTTGTACTGTACACCACTATTCGGTGGATTTCTGCGCTCTTCATTGCTGTACTTCACTCTGATCGACTCTGGGGATGCCGCCATTAGTGGACATTGCTCGATAGGTTGCGCGTGGATACGTTTAGTCATGTTAAGATTTGTTAGGTTTGGATAGGGTGGGTTTGGCTTTTGTGCTCTACTCCGATATTCGAGGGATTTGTACGCTCTACATTGCTCTACTGTACTCTGCTCGACTCCGGGGAGTCCAGTAATAGTTCTCGGCACGTTCGTTTGAGTTAGCAACGTTCCGTCAGGTTATGTTAGTTTGGGTTAGGCTTTGGTTTCTTTGTGTTTCGTGGTATATACTGCTTTTCGGCGTGCTTTTGCGCTCTAGATTGCTCTACGATACTGTGCTCGACTCTCGAGTTTCAAGCAATAGTGGTATGGCACGTTAGGCTGTGTTAGGTTACGAGTGGTTAGATTAGGTTTGTTCGGGGTTGCTTTGGATATGTCTACCTTTCGTGCTATACACTGACATTCTATGGACCCCTGCGCTTTTCTCATCTCTAATATGTTCTGCTTGACTCTGGGGAGGCCTGCAATAGTGGCGGCGGCACGTTCTGCTGCGATTTGGATTCATTACGAGTGGCTATGTTCGGCCGTGATAGCTTATCCTTTCGTGCTGTACACTGCTCTTCGGTGGATTTCTACGCTCTACATTGCTCTACTATACTCTGCCCTACTCTGGGGAGACGAGCAATAGCGACCGCGGCACGTTAGGTTGAGATAGGTCACGTTTGGTTAGGTCAGTTGTGATTGTGTCAGGTTATGATGGCTTCGACATTTCTGCTATACGCTGCCATTATATGCGTTTCTGCTCTCTGTTCGAACCTAATATGTTCCGTTTGGCACTGCGGAGGCCAATAAAAGTGTTCTCGACTCGTTAAGTCTAGTTTGTCGTTTGGTTAGGTTAGGTTTAGATGCGTTAGGTTGTGGTATATTCGGCTTTAGTGCTATACGCTGCTATTTGGTGGCTCTATGACGCTCTACAGTGTCCAGGTATATTCTGCTTGGCTGAGGGGTTCGAGAAATTGTGGTCTCGGCACGTTATAATAATTTAGGATGCGTTAGACTATTTTACGTTTGGATAGGTTAGGACAGGGTAGCCTTGACTTTTGTGCTATAGACTGCTAGTCGGTAGACTTCTGCGCTCTACAATGCTCTACTACACTCTGCTCGTATCTGGAGAGTCCAGCAATGGTGGACTTTGCACGAAAGTTTGAGTTAGCTTACGTTTGTTCATGTTAGGCTAGGTTTGGGTAGGGGAGGATATCTTAGGCTTTTGTACTCTATACGGCTATTTGGTGATCTTCTGCCTTATACTCTGATCTAATATGGTTTGTTTGGCTCTGGTAGGCCGGCAATATTGGCCTCGGCAGTTTAGTTTGAGTTATGTCAGGCCCGGCTATGTTACGTTCGGTGAGGTTAGGACATGATGCCTTAGACTTTTGCGCTATACACTGCTATCCGCCGATATCTGCGATCCACTGTGTTCAGCATTCCCTGCTTGGCTCTCCCGATGCAAGCAACAATGGTCTCGGCACGTTAGGTTTATTTCTGTTACGTTCAGTTAGGTTAGGTTATGTCAAGCTCGTTTTGGTTATCTTTGACTTTCGTGCTGTACACTGCTCTTCGGTGGATTTCTGCGTTCTACATTGCCCCACTATACCCTGCTCGACGCTCAGGAGGCCAGCAGTAGTGGTTGCCGCAACTTAGGTTCGGCTGTATTACGTTTGGTTAGGTTAGGTTACGTTGCTTTACGTTAGGATAGCTATGAGTCTTGTGCTACACACTGCGATCACATGAACAACTACGCTCCTCTGTGGGATTACACACTCTGCTTGTCTCTGTGGTCGCCAGGAAAAGTGCCCTCGGCTCGTTAGGTTGGGCTATATTCGTCCTGGTTAGGTCAGGTTTGTACAGGTTTGGTTAGGATAGCTTTGACTTTTAAGCTGTATACTGCTATTCGGACTATAGCAGCGTTCTACATTGCTCTGCTATACTCTGCCTAGCTCTCATGAGGCCACAATTAGTAGTCGTGGCCCGTCATATTGGGTTACGTTACGTCCGCTTGCGTTACGTTTGTTTAGGTTAGTATAGGGCAGCTTTGACTTTTGTGCTATACACAGCTATTCGGTATATTTCTGCGATCTACTGTGCCCTAATATTCTCCGCTCGGAGCTGTGGAGATCGCCAGTCGTGTTCTCCGCGCGTTAGGTTTTGTGATGTTCCGTTCGGTTAGGAGAGGATAGGGTAACTTTGACTTTTGAGCTATACACTGCTATTTGGTGGCTTTCTGCTATCTACGGTGCTCTAGTGCGTTTTGCTTGGGCCTGGGGATACCAGGAATGGCGGTCTCGGCACGATACATTGAGATTGGATACGATTGGTTTTGTTATGCTAGTTATGGTTAGGTTTGGATATCTTTGACTTTTCTGCTGTACTCTGCTGTTCTATGGATTTCTGCGCCGCACTCTCCTCTAATATGTTCCGCTTGGTTCTGGGGAGGCCAGTAATATTGGTCGCGCCACGTTAGGTTGAGATTAATTGCGTTCGGCTATGTTTGGTTATGGTAGGTTACGACGGGATAGCTTTGACTTTCGTGCCACACACTTCCATCCTATGGACATCTGCGCTCCTCTCTGCGTTGACACACACTGCCTATCTCTGTGGGCGCCAGGAGTAGCACTCTCGGACGTTAGGTTGCTACACCAGCATCTGCTGGTCTCTGGGGTAGCCAGAAATAGAGGTCGTGGCGGGTTTGGCTGTGTTCGGTTACGCGTGGTTAGGTTTGGCTTGGTTGCGTTTGGTTAGGATGGCTTCGACCTTTGTGCTATACACTGCTATTTGGTCGAAATCTGGGCTCCACATTGCTGTAGGCGTATCTGCTTTCATCTGCGGAGGCCAGCAATGGTGGTCGTGGCACGTTCGATTCAGTTAGGTTACGTTTGGTTAGGTAAGATTTGGCTATGTTTGGTTAGGATTGCTTTGACTTTCGCGATATGCACTGCTCTACGGTGGATTCCTTTTCTCTGCTGTGCTCTAGAATATTCTGCCCGGCTATGAGGATGCCAGCAGTTTAGTCTCGGTATGACAGCCTGAGCTTTGTTGCGTCTCGCTATGTTACGATTGGCTAGGTTAGGATAGGATAGCTATGACGTCTGCGCTATGCACTTCTATTCGGTGGATTTCTTCACCGCACATTTCTCTACCATACTCAACTCGAATCTCGGGAGGCCAGCAATGGTGGTCACCGCACGACTTGTTGATTTGAATTATATTTGCTTATGTTAGGCTACGTTGTGTCTGGTAAGGATAGCTTTTTCCTTTGTGCTACACACTGCTAATCTATGGACTTCTGCGCTCTCCTGCGCGCTATTGCACTCTGTTTGTCTCTGTGGACGTAAGGAGTTGTGCTCTCGGCACGGCACGTTGGATTATGTTGGGTTAGGTTTTGTTTCCTTTGGCTAGGTTAGGAGAAGGTAACATTGACTTTTGCGTTATACACTGCCATTCGGTGGATTACTGCGCACTGCATTTGTCTAATACACTCTGCTCGTCCCTGCGGTGGCCACAAATAGTAGTCGTGACGCGATAGGTTTAGTTAGGTTACGCTCGTTCACGTTAGGTTTGGTTAGGTAAGGGAGGATATTTTCGACTACCGTGCTATGCACAGCTACTCGGTGGATTCTTGCGCTCTACTGCGCATTCATATGCTCTCCTTGGCTCTGAGGAGGCAAGCAATAATGGTCTCGGCACGTTAGGTTGGTTTATGCTTCGTTTGATTAGCTTATGGTAGATAGGGTTGGGTTTGCATAGCTTCGTCTTTCGTGGTATACACTGCTATTCTGGGGATTTCTGCACTCTACTCTGCTCTGGTGCGCTCTGTTTGGCACTGGTGAGGCGAGCAATAATGCTCTGATCCCATTAGGTTTAGTTAGTCTAAGTTCGATTCGGTTAGGTTAGGTCAGGTAAGGTTAGGATATCTTTGACGTCTGTGCTATTTCCTGATCTTTGAAGGCTTTCTGCCCAGTGCTATGCTGTAGTATATTCTACTTGGCACTGGGGAATACAGCAACAGTGGCCTCGGCAGGTTAGGTTAGGTTAGGCACCGTTTGGTTATATTAAGTTTGGACTGGTTAGGATAGGGTAGCTGTGACTTCTGTGCTCTACACAGTTATTGTTCGTATTTGTACGCCCTACATTGCTCTGCTATACACTGCTCGACTGCGCGGAGGCCAGTAATAGCGGCCCCGGCAGTTCAGTTTTATTTAGGCTTCGTTTGGTTATGCCACATTTGGCTGGGGTTGGAGACAATAGCATTGACTATTGTGCCACACACTGCTATTCGGTGAACTTCTGTGCTATGCTGTGATCTTGTATGCTCTGCTTAGCTCTGGGGAAGCCAGGAAATGTGGCCGCGGCGCGACAAGGTGCTTTAGGTTACGCTTGGTTATGTTCGGTTGGTTTGAGTTTTGTTAGGATATCTTTGACTTGTGTCCTGTACAATGTAATGCGGTGGCCTTCTGCACTCTACGGTGCTCCAGCACATTCTTCTTCGCTCTGCGGAGGCAAGCAGTAATGGCCTTGGCACGTTATGTTGAGTTAAATTATGTTTGGTTATGTTACGTCTGCTTATGCTAGGAAATGATAGATATGACTTTTGGGCTTTACACTGCAACGCCGCGGATATCAGCACTCTACTGTGCTCTAATATGTTCAGCTTGGCTCTGGTTGGGCTAGCAATACTGGTGTCGACACGTTACGTTGAGTTAGGCTTCGTTTCGTTAGGTCGGGTAAGGTCAGGTTTGGTTCGGATCCATGAGACTTTTGAGCTTTACACTGCTTTTCGGTGGATTTCTACTGCCTACGATATTCTACTATAGTCTGCTCGACACAGGGGCGGCCAGTAATGGTGGCCCCGGCGCGGTAGGCGAATTTATGGTACGTTCGGTTATGATACGTTTGGTTAGGATAGGAGACGGTAGCACTGTCTTTTGTGCTATAAACAGCTATTCTGTGGCCTTCTGCGCTATACTGTGATGCAATTTGCCCTGCTTGTCTCAGGGGAACCAGCAATTGTGGGCTCGGCACGTTAGATTGAGTTAGGTTACGTTCGTTGTGTTATGTATACTAGGGCTATGTTCGGATAGCTACGACTTTCTGGGCATGGACTGTTATTGGGTGGATGTCTGCGCTCTGCTGTACTCTACTTTACTCTGCTCGACTCTATGGAGGCCAGAGATAGCGTTCTCGGCTCGTTAAGTATTCCACGTTTGGGTAGGTTACGGTGTATCTGGCTTTCGTTCTATACGCTGCTATTTGGTGGCTCTCTGCGCTCTACTGTGGTCTAGTATATTCTGCTTGGCTCTGTGGATTCCAGCAATATTGCTCCCAGCGCGTGAGGTTAGGTTAGGGTACGTTTGATTATATTACGTTTGGTTGTGTTAGAAGAGGATAACATTGACTTTTGTCCTACACAATGATATTCGGTGGATTCTTGCGGTTTATTGTGACCCACTATTGTCCGCTGTGCCCTGGGGCGGACAGAACCAGTGCCCACGGCGCGTTAGGTATAGCTAGGTTACTTTTGAGTTGGTTAGATTTGTTTGGGTTAGGTGAGGATACCTTTGGCTTTTGTGCTGTTCACAGAAATGCGGTCGATCTCTGCGCTCCACTGTGCTCTGGTATGTTCTGCTTGGCTCTGGAGGGGCCAGCAATGGCGGTCTCGCCTGGCTTGTTTGAGACGCTCTACGCTAAGTTATGTTATGTTAGCTAGGATTAGGTTTAGATGGCTTCGACTTTTAAGCTATACACTGCGATTCTATGGATCCCTGCTTTCTACTCTCCTCTATTGTGGTCTACTTGGCTCTTTGGAGGGTAGGAAGAGTGGTCGCGGCACGTTCAGCTCAGTTAGATTACGTTTGGTTAGGTTGGGTTTGGTAGGTTTAGGGTACGATACTTTCGACTTTTGTGCTATACACTGCTATTCGGTGGATTTCCGCGATCTACGGAGCTCTCATATGCTCTGCTTGGCTCTGAGGAGGCCAGGAATAGTGTTCTTGGCACGAAAGTTTGAGTTAGGTTACGTTTGGGCAGTTTAGGTTTGGTTAGTGCATGGGAGAATAACTTTGACTATTGGGCTTTACACTGATACTCAGTGTATTTCCGCGCTATACATATATCTCATATGGATTGCTTGGCTCTCGGGAGGCCAGCAATAGTGGCCTCGGCACGCTAGGTTGATCTATGCTACGTTCGATTAACTTACGGTGGCATGGGTTAGGATTGCATAGCTTTGACTTTCGGGGAATACAATGCATTTCTGTGGGCTTCTGCGTTCTGCTGTGTCCTAGTGTGATCTGTTTGGCACTGGGGAGGTCAGAAACTATGGTCTCGTCTCGTTAGGCTTAGTTAGTCTACGTTCGGCTAGGTTAGGTTGGGTCAGGTGTGGTTAGGATATCTTTGACTTTTTCGCGATTCTCTTTTCATTGATGTCTTTCTGGGCTCAGCTGTGCTCTAGTATATTCTACCTAGCTCTGGGGAATCCAGCAATAGTGGTCTCGTCACTTTAGGTCATGTTAGGCTGCATTTGGTTATGTTACGTTTGGACAGGATAGGACAGGGTAGCTGTGACTTTTGTGCTGTACACTGTTATTCGTCGTATTTGTACGCTCCACATTGCTCTACTGTACACTGCTCAACTGTGAGGAGGCCAGTAATGGATGTCCCGCCAGGTTAACTTGATTTAGGCTACGTTTGCTTATATTACGTTTGGTAAGGTTAGGATGTGATAGCGTTGAATTTTAAGCTATATACTCCTATTCGGTAAATTTCTGTGCTCTACTGTGCTCTAGTATTCTCTGCTTGTCTCAGGGGATGCCAGCTATAATGGTCTCGGCAAGTTACGTTAAGTTAGGCTACGTTCGGCTAGGTTAGGCTGTGTCGGGGTCAGGATGGTATATATTTGACTTTTGTGTCTTTCACTGCAATTCGGCGCATTTCTTCGCTCTACTTTGCTCTGTCATATTCTAAACGGCTCTGTGGATGTCAGCAATGGTGGTCTAGGTACGTTAGGCATAGTTAGTTTATGTTTGGTTATGTAACTTTGGGTTAGGTTAGCCTAGCATTGGTTTGACTTTTGGACTGTAAGCTGCTGTTCCGTGCATGTATGCTCACTACCGTGATCTAATATTATCCGCTTTCCTTTGCCGAGGCCTGAAATTGTGGCCGCGGCGCGTTAGGTTGCGTTAAGTTATGTTTGGTTAGGTTCGGTTTGTTCGGATTAGCTTAGGGTAGTTTTGAATTCTGTCCCGTACTCTGTAGTCCAGTGGTTTTCAGCACTCTACTGTGCTCTAGTATGTTCTGCTTCGCTATGGGGACGATAGTAACTGTGGTCTCGGCACGCTAGGTTGAGATACTATACGTTTGGTTATGCTACGTTAGCTTCTCTTAGGATTGGCCTGTTTTGACTTTTCTGCTATACACTGCGATTCTATGGATTACTGCGCTCTGCTCTACTCTAATACGTTCTGCCCGAATCTGCGGAGGCCAGCAAGATCGGTCGCCGTGCGATAGGTGCGTTAGGTTAGGTTTGGCTATGTCACGCCTGGTAAGGTTAGGAAAGGATGGATCTGACTCTTGCGCTTTACACTGCGAAGCCGCGGGTATCTGTAGTCCACTGTGCTCTAGTATATTCCACTTGTCTCTGGGACGCCGGCAATGGTAGTCGCGGCACGATAAGTTGAGCTATGTTAAGTTCGCATAGGTTAGGTTATGTTAGGTTTGTTCAGGCTAACCTTGAATTTTGTGCTATGCACTGCAGTGCGGCGTATTTCTGCTCTCTACTCTGTTCTAGTACATCCTGATTGGCTCTGTGGAAGTCAGCAATAAGGACCTTCCCTCGTTCGGTTTAGTTAGTCTACGTTTGGTTAAGTTAGGTTAGGTATGGTAGGGTTAGGATATTTTTGACGTCTGTGCTATTCGCTGCTCATTGGAGGCTTTCTACGCTCTACTCTGCTCTTGCATATTCTGCTTGACCCTGCGCAGCCCAGCAATAGTGTTCACGGCATGTTAGTATGAGTTAGACTACGTTTGGTTATGTTACGTTTGGTTATGATATTAATGGACAGATATGACTTCTGCACTTTACACTGCAACGCCGCGGATTCCTGTGATATGCTGTGCTCTAGTTTATTCTGCATGGCTCTGGGATGGTCAGCAATATTGTTGTAGGGGGGTTAGGTGTAGATAGTTTACGTTTTGTTATGACACGTTCGGCTATGTTAGGAAAGGATAGCTACATCATTTGCGCTACACACTGGTATCCAGAGGATTTCTGCGCTCTACTGTGCTCTAGTATGTTCCCCTTGGCTCTGGCAGGGCTAGAAATTGTGGATCCGGCACGTTGCATTGAGTTACTCTACGATTGGCTAGGTTAGGATAAGTCAGGTTTTGTCAGGATGTCCTCCACTTTTTTGGCATACACTGCTTTTCGGTAGATTTCTACTCTTCACGTTGCTCTTCTATGCTTTGCTCTACGCTCGAATGGCCTGTAATAGTGGTCCCAGCACGTTAGTTTTATTTCTGCTATGTTTGGTTATGCCACATTTTGTTAGGTTTGGGGAGGATAACATCTACTTTTGTGCTTTATACTGCTATACGGTGGACATCTTCGCTACACTGTGCTCTAGTGTGCTCTGCTTGTCTCTGGGGTGTCCAGCAATAGTGGTCTCGTCATGCTAGTTTGAATTAGGCTTCGATAGCATGAGCTACGTTTGGCTAGGTTACGAGAGGCTACTTTGACTTCTGCGCTATTCACTGCTATTCGTAGGATTTCTGCGCTCTAATGTGCACTGGCGTGCTCTGCTGGCTCTGGGGATGCCAGCAATATTGTTTTCATCACGGTATGTTTAGATACACTACGTTTGGATAGGTAAGGTGAGGTCCGATTATGTCAGGCTATGCTACACTTTTGCGCTGTAAACTGCAATGCGCTGGATTTCTGCGCTCTACTGTGCTCTACTGCACTCTGTTCGACTCTGGGGAGGGGAGCAATAGCCGCCGCAGCACGTTTGGTTGTGTTAGGTCGCGTTTGGTAATGTTAGGCTTGGTGGGGTTAGAATGGGACAGTTTGGACATCCGTGCTATACACTGCCACCCTCCAACTTCTGCGCCCTTCTGCATTCCAATATTCTCTGCTTTGACCTGGTGAGGCCAGCAATAGTGGTCTCTGCGCATTAGATTTAGTTGCGCTACGTTTGCATTTGAATGTTTGGATATGTTAGGGCAGATTATCTTAGACTTTCGTGCCAATCACTGCAATTCGGTGGATTTCCGCGCCGTAATGCGCTCCAATATGTTGTGCTTGGCCCTAGGGTGGCCAGTAATATTGGTCTCGTCTCGTTAAGTTGAGCTATGTTACGTTTCGTTGGTGTAGGTTAGGAAGGCACGGTTAGGGTTTCTTTGACTTTTGTGCCATACACTGCTATTCGATGGATTTCTGCGCTATACATTTCTCTACAATACTCCGCCCGCCACTGGGAGGCCAACAATAGTCGTCGGGGTGCATTAGGCTGTGGCATGTTACGTTCGTTTATGTTAATATCGGACGTAATAGGAGAGGATAGCTTCGACGTTTGTGCTATACACTGCTATTAGGTGGACCTCCGCGCTCTAGTTTACTCTAGTATTGTCTGCTTGGGTCTGGGGTGGCCAGCAATATTGATCTCGGCACGTTAGGTTGAGTTATGTTATGTTTGGGTTGGTTAGGCTTGGTCCGGTTATGTTAGGGCATATTCGACTTTTGTGCCCGTCACTGTAGTGCCGTGGGTTTCTGCGCTCTACAGTGCTACAGTACATTCGACTTTTCTTCGTTGGTCCCAGAAATATTGGTCTCGTCATGTTCGGTTCAGTTAGGTTACTGCTGTTCATGAGACGTTTGGCTAGGTTAGGGTAGGCTCTTTTGAGTTTTGTGCTGTGCACAGTCATTCCGAGGATTTCTGCGTTCTAATGTGCTTTAATATGCTCTTCCACGCTCTTGTGCGGCCAGTAATAGTGGTCTCGGCACGTTAGGTTGAATTAGGTTACGTTCCGTTAGGTTAGGTTAGGAAGGATCGGCAAGGATTTCTCTGACCGTTGCGCAATGAACTGCTATTCGGAGGATGTGCGCGCCCTACATTGCTCTACTATACACAGCTGGACTCTGGGTATGCGAGAAATAGAGGTTGTGGCACGTAAGATTGGGTCAGGTATGTTTGGCTATTTTAGGATATGTTAAGTTTGGTTAGGATGTCTTCGACTTTCGTGCTGTACAATGCTTCTCGGTGGATTTCTGTGTTCTACAGTGCTGTACTATGTTCTGCTTGACTCCGGGTATGCGAGTAGCAGTGGTCGCGGCATGTTATATTGGGTTATGCTGAGTTTGGTTAAGTTATGTTGGGACTGATTATGTTGAGCTATCTATTGCTTCTGTGCTGTACATAGCAGTGTGGCGGATTTCTTCGCTCTGGTGTTCTGTAGTATATTCTGATTGGTTCTGTGGAGGACAGCAATAGTGGTCTCGGCGAGTTAGGTGAGTTAGGTTGCGTTTGGTTACGTAAGGTTACGTTAAGTTTGGTTACGGTAGCCTTGACCGTCGTACTTTCCACTGTTATTTGGTGGATTTCTGCGATCTTCTGTGCTCTGCTGCACTCTGCTTGGTTCAGGGGAGGCCAATAGCAGTGGTCGATGCACGATATGTTGGGCTATGCTGTGTTCGGTTAGTTTCGGTTAGGTCAGGTTAGATTAGGGTGTCTTCGACTTTTGTGCTATACGCTGATATTCGGTGGATTTTAGCGCAATACATTGCTCTACTATGCGTTGCTTGACTCACGGGAGGCGAGAAATAGTCGCCGTGGCACGATTGGCTGGGTCACGTTAAGATTGGTTGGTTCAGGCCAGGAAATATTTGGTTAGGATAGCACTGACTATCGTTCTATACACTGTTATGCGGTGGATTTCTGTGCTATAGTGTGCTCTACTATATTCTCCTCTGCTTTGGGGAGGCCGGAAGCAGTGGTCGCGGCACGCTATGTTGAGGTATGCTACGTTTGGGTACGTTACGTTAGTTCAGGTTAGGTTATGATGTGTAAGGCCTTTGTGCTGTTCATTGCAATGCGGTGGATTTCTGCTTTGTGCTGTGACCTAGTAAATACTGCTTGTCTCCGTGTATGTCAGAAATATTGTTCTAGTCTTGTTGGGTTGGGTTAGTCTTCGTTTGGGTATGTTACGTTTGGCTGGGTAAGGACATTCTTCTTTGACTTTTGTGCTATTCACTGCTATTCGGTGGATTTCTGCGTTCTAATATGTTCTGATATGTTCTGCCTGGCTATGGGGCCGCCAGTAATAGTACATACGGCAAGTCAGCTTGAGATAGATTACGTTTCGTTGGGTTAGGCTGGAAAGCTTGGTTATGATTTCTTTGATTCTCGTGCTATACACCGTCATTCGTTGGAATTCTGTTGTCTACTGAGCTCTAAGGTATTCTGCTTGGCTCTGGGGACGCCAGGAGCAGTGGTCCCGGGACGTTATATTCAGCTATGCTACGTTTGGTTAGGCCAGGCTGTGTCAGGTTATGTTAGGATATCTACGGCCTTTGTGCTCTTTTCTGCAATTTGGTGGACTTCTGCGCTCGACTTTGTTGCAATATATTCTGATTGGCGCTGGGTATGCCAGCAATAGTGGTCTCGGCACGTTAGGTTGTGTTAGTTTGCGGTTGGTTATATTTGGTTTGGGTATGCTTGGCCAGGTGACTTAGTCTTTCGTGATATACACTGCTATTAAGAGTATTCCTGCGCTGTACTGTGACAAACTAAATAATGATTAGCCGTCGGAATACCAGCAATATTTTTGTCGGCACGTTAGTTTGAGTTAGGTTACGCTTTGTTGGTTTAGCTTGGGTTAAGTTCGGTAACGGTAACTTCGACTTTCGTGTTATATACTGTTGTTCGGTGGATTCCTGCATTCGACAACGCTCTTTTATGTTCTTCTTGTCCCTGGGGATGCTAGCAATAGTGACCGCAGCACGTTGTGTTCATGTAGGCTACTTGTGGTTAGGTTACGTTCGCTTGGGTTAGGCCTGGATATATACGAATTTTGTGCTATACATTGCGTTTCTATGGACTTCTGCGCCCTGCCATTCTCTAGTAAGCACTGCTCGACTGCGTGGAGGCCAGGAATTGTGGTCGGGGTACGTCAGGTTGAGCTATATTAAGTTTGGAAATGCTGAGATTTGGTATATTAGGTTAGGATGACTTTGACTTTTATGCTATGCACTGCTATCAGGTGGATTTCTGCGGTCCTGTGTGCTCCGGTATGACCTACATTGCTCTGGGGTGGCCAGAAATATTGGTGTCGGCACGTAAGGTTGAGCTATGCTACGTCCTGGTATGTCTCGTTTGGTGAGGTTGGGATATGATAGTTCAGACATTTGTGATATGAACTGCTGTCCGCGGGTTTCTGCGCTCTACAATGTTCTAATATTTTCTGCTTTGCTCTGGGGATGACACCAATAGTGATCTCGGCACGTCAGGTTGGGTTATGTCAAGCTCGGTCTGGTTATGTTTCACTTTCGTGCTATGCACTGCTATTCGTAGGATTTCTGCACTCGGCCGAGCTCTATTACATAGTGCTTGGCACTGAGGAGGACAGCAGTAGTGGCCTCCTCATGTTAGGCCGAGCTGGGCTACGTTCGCGTATGTCACGTTTGCATAGGGTAGGATATGGTACTTTGACTTCTGTGCTTTACACTGCTCATCAATGGATTTCTGTGATCTGCTGTGCTCTAATACCTTCTGCTTTGCTCCAAGGAGGCCAGGAGCAGTGGTCGCAACTCGTCATGTTGGGTTATGATGCGCTTGTTTGGGTTAGACGAGGTCAGGTCATGTTAGGATATATACGGCTTTCGTGCTATTCACTGTTATGCAGATAATCTCTGCGATCTACTGTGCTATAGTACAATCTGCTTGTCTCTGTCGAAGCCTGCAATGGTGATCTCGTCACGTTAGGTTGAGCTATGCAACGTCTGATTATACTAAGTTTGGTGAGGCTAGGTCAGCATGGTTTAGTCATCTGTGCTATTCACTGCTATACACCGACCTCTGCACTTTAACGCATTCTAATGCTCTCTGCTTGGTTCTTGGGAGGCCAGCAGTACTGGTCGCGACGCGTTACGTTGAGTTTGGTTACGTTTGCTATGTTACGTTCTGGTAGGCTTGGAGAGGGTAGCTTCGACTTTAATGCTGTAGTCTGCTATCAGTGGGACTTCTGAGTACCACAGTGCTGTAATTCCTCCCGCTTGGCTCTGGGAAGGATAGAAATAGTGGTCTGTGCACGTTATGTTGGGTTAGGCCACTATCGGTTATGTTGGGTTACGCTAAGTTTGGAAGGGAGAGATTTAACTTTTGTGCTGCACACTGCCGTTAGGTGGATCTCTGCACTCTACAGTGTTCTATTATGACCAGCATAGCTCTGGGGAGGGCCGCAATGGCTGTCTCGGTACGTTAGCTTGAGTTAGGCTACGTTTGGCTGTGTTCTGTTCGTTTGGCTTAGGTTCGGGTAGCTTTGGCTCTTCTGATATGCACTGCGATTCTATTGATCTCTGCGTTTTACTCTCCACTAGCAAGTTCTGCTTGACCCTGGTGAGGCCGGCAATTGTGGTCGCGACACGATAGGTTGAGTTAGATTACGTTTGGTTATGTTACGATTGGCTACGTCAGGAGAAGATTGCTTTGACTTTAGTGCTGTAGTCGGCTGTTAGGTGGATTCCTGCACCCTACAGTGCTCTGATATTTTCTACTTGGCTCTGCGAAGGCCAGCAATGGGGGCCTCGGCACGTTAGGTGGAGTTATGATACGTTTGGTAATGTTACCGTTGGTTAGGTTATGAGAGGATGGCTTTGACTTTAGGGCCGTAGTATGCTATTAGGTGGATCTCTGCGACCTGCAGAGCTCTAATATTTTCAGCTTGGCTCTCGGAAAGACTGCAATAGTGGTCTCAGCACTTTATGTTCAGTCGTGTTACGCCCGGTAGTTTTGCGTTGGGCCAAGTTTCGTTAGAATAGCTTTAACTTCTTTGCTGCACACTGCTTTTCGGTAGACTTCAGCGCGCTACTGTGCTCTACTATGTCGCGCTTGACTCTGTGGATAGCAGCAATGGCGGTCTCGTCACCTCAGGTTGCGTTAGGGTATGTTTGGTTTTGCTCCGTTTGTTTCGGTTAGGCTTATGTAGTTTTGACTTTTGTGCTGAACACTGCTCTTCGGTGGATTTCTGCACCCTACTGTGCTCTAGTACGGCCTGCTTGGCTCTGGGGATGACAGTAATAGTGTTCTCGGCACGACAGGTTGAGATAGCATACGTTGGTTATGTTATGTTTTCTCTGGTTAGGTTTAGATTGCTCCGACTTTTCCGTTATACACTGCGATTCAATGGACTCCTTCGCTCTACTCTCCTCTATTACGTTCAGCTTGCCTCTGGGGAAGCCGGAAATAGTGCTCGCGGCGCATTGGGTTTAGTTACTCTACGCTCGGTTATGTTAGGTTAGGCCTTGTTAGGTCAGGATCTTTGGCTCTTGTGCTATCCATTGCTATTTGGTGGCTTTCTGCGCTGTACTGTTCCCTACTCTGCTCTATCCGACCATGGGAGGCCAGCATTAGTGACCATTGCTCGGTAGGGTGGGTTAGGATACGTTTGGTGTTGTTAAGATTGGTTAGGTTAGTATAGGATAGCTTCGACTTTTCGCCGTAATCCGCTATTCGGAAGATTTCCACTCTCTACATCGCTCCACTGTACTTTGCTCGAATCCGGGGTCCAGTAATTGTGTTCTAGGCAGGTTTGGTTGAAATAGACTACGTTTGGTTATGTTACGTTAGCTTGGGCTAGATTTGGGTTGCATTGACTTCCTGGTATAGACTGTTGTCCGGCGGAATTTTGCGCACAACTGTGCTCCAGTATATTTTGCTCGGTTCTGGTGAGGCCACGTTACCGTGAGATATATAGCGTTCGGCTATGTTACGCTTGGAGATGTTAGGATACGACAGCTTTGAAGTCTACGCTACGCACCGTTATTCGGTGGATTTCTGCGCTCTACTGCGCTCTAGTATATTCTGATTAGCTCTCGGGAGGCCAGCAGTATTGGCCTCGGCTCGTTAGTCTGGGTTAGATTGCGTTTGGTTATGTTACGCTTGGTTATGTTAGGAGAGGGTACCATTGACTTTTGTGCTATACACTGCTATTGGGTGGTTTTCTGCTCCCTACTGCGATCTGATTTTCCCTGCCTTGAACTGGAAATGCTTGGAATGGTGGCCGCGGCTCGTAAGTTTGTGGTAGGTTACGTTCGGTTATGTTAGGTTTGTTTGGGTTTGTCAGCATATCTTTGACTTTCGTACTATACACTACCATTCTATGGACCTCTGACTTCTACGCACTTATAGTGTGCCCCGGTTGGCAATGGGGAGGCGAGCAATTGTGGGCTGGGATCGTTAGCGTATTATTGGTTACGTTTGATTAATCTTGGTTAGGTGAGTGTAGGTTAGGATATATCCTACTTTTCGCTGTACACAGCTATTTTGATGATTCCAGAGTCATATATGGCTCTGCCATTCTCTGCTAAGCTCTCGCGGGGACAGCCATGACTTTCGTGGCACGTCGTCCTGGGATACGTTGCGTCTGCTTATGATACGATTGGTTAGGTTAGAATAGGGTAGCGTCGACGATTGTGCTACGCATTGCCATTCTATGGACGCCTGCCCTATTCTGTGCGCTATCGCACTCCGCTTGTCTATGTGGACGCCAGGAATTGTGCCCTTGTCACGGTAGGTTGAGTTACGTTACGCTTTGCTAGGTTAGGTTAGACTACGTTTGGTTAGGATAGCTTTGACTTCTGTGCTATACACTGCTATTCGGTGGATTTCTGCACTCTACATTGCTCTACTATACCTTGCTGGACTCCCGGGATGGGAGCACTAATTTGCTAGACCCCGCGGAGGCCAGCAATAGTAGTCGCGGCACGTTAGATTTTGTAAGGCTACGTTAGTTTAGGTTATGTAGGTCGGGCTTAGGTGCGGATAGCATCGACTTACGCGGTATACACTGTTTTTCGGTGTATTTTTGCACTCTACTGTGTTCTCGCATGTACCGCACGGCACGTTAGGTTGAGTTAAGCAATGTTCGGTTATGTTACGTATGGCTATGTTTGGATAGGTTAGTTTTGACTGTTATGCTGCGCACTGCGATTCTATGGATTTCTGGGCTCTAATCTACCCTAATATGCGTCGCTTGTCTCTGGGGAGGCAAGCAACACTGGTCCTCGCACGTTATGTTAAGTTAGGATATGTTTGCTTATATTACGCTTGGCTAGGTTAGGACAGGACAGAGTAGACTTTTGTGCTATAGACAGCTATTCGGTGGATTTCTTCGCATTCTTTGCTCGGATCTGGGGAGGCCAGCAATAGTGGTCCCGGCACGTTAGGTTGAGTTACGGTACGATTGGTTAGGTTACGTTTGCTTGGGTTGTATGTGGGTAGATTAGGTTTTGGTGCCCTACACTGCATTTCCGTGGATTTCAGCGCTCTACATTTCTCTACTATACTCTGTTCAACTGTCGGGAGGACAGCAATGGTGGTCGAGGCACGTTAGGTCGGGTTAGATTATGTTTGGCTAGGTTATGCTACAATGTGTTAGGTTATGATGGCTTCGACTTTTGTGTAGCACAATGCTATTCTCTGGGCTTCTGCACTCTTTAGTGCGCGATCTCACGTTGCTTGTAGCTTCGAACGCCAGGAATAATGCTCTCTGCACCTTAAGGTGTGCTATGTTACGCTCTGTAATGTTAGATTTTGTTCGGTTTTGAGTAGACTGCAATTCGGTGGATTCCTGCGCCCTACACTGCTCTACTATACTCTGCTCGACGCTCGGGATGCCAGCAATAGTGTTTGTGGCACGTTATGGTGAGTTTTTCTACGTTAGGTTGGGTTACGTTGGTCTGCTTTATGACTGGATATCTCTGACTTTCAGGCTGTACACTGAGATACTATTCATTTCTGCGTCCTGCTCTACTCTAAAACGTTCTGTATGGCTCTGTGGCAGCTAGCAATACTGGACGCCGTAATATAGGTTGAGTTAGGTTTCGTTTGGTTAGGGTAGGTTTCTTTGGGTTAGTTTGGGACAAATTTGTCTTCTGTGCTACACGCTGCAATTCTATGGAGTTCTGCGCTCTACTGTGCGCTATCACACCCTGCTTGTCTCCGGGGATGCCAGGAATGGTGGCCGCGGCACGTTAGGTTGAGTCACAGTACGTTTGGGTAGGTTTCTTTGGGTTAGTTTGGGACAAATTTGTCTTCTGTGCTACACGCTGCAATTCTATGGACTTCTGCGCTCTACTGTGCGCTATCACACCCTGCTTGACTCCGGGGATGACAGGAATGGTGGCCGCGGCACGTTAGGTTGAGTCACGGTACATTTGGCTATGTAAGGTTTGGCGACGTTAGAATAGGGTACCTTTGACTCTTGTGCTATACACTGCTACTCGGTTGGCTTCCGCGCTCTGCCGCGCTCTTGTATGCTCTGCTTGGCTTGTGGAGGGCAGCAACAGTGGTCTCGGCATGTTACCCTTTGTCATGTAACATTTGTTTATGCTAGGATTGGTTAGGTCAGGACAGGGTAGCTTTGACTTTTTTGCTGTACACAGCCATTCGGTGGGTTTGTGCTCTCTGCGTGACTCTACTATACTCTGCATGACTCTCGGGAGGCCATCAACAGTGGTGACGTCACGGTAGGTTTTGCTAGGTTACATCTTGTTAGGTTGCATTAGGTTATGGTTGTTTAGGATGTTTCCTGCGCTCTAATCTCCACTAATACGTTTTGCTTTGCACTGAGGACGGCAGCAACAGTGGTCTCGGCACTTTAGGATGAGTCATGTTTCGCTTTGATAAGTTACGGTTTGTTAGGTTGGGATAGGGTGGCTTTGACTTTAGTGCAATACACAGCTACTCTATGGACTTCTGCACTATCCGGAGCGCTGTCGCACTCTGCTTTTCTCTGTGGACGCCAGGAGTAGTGCTCTGAGCACGTTACGTTGAGTTGTGTTACGTTTGGCTGGGCAAGGTTTGGTCACGTTTCGTTAGTATAGCTCAGACTTTTGACCTCTTCACTGCTATTCGGTGGATTTCTACTCTCTTATGAATTTCTGCGCTCTACTGGGCTCTAATATGTTCAGCTGGGCTCTTGGGATGCCAGCAGTCGTGGTCGCGCCACGTTAGCTTGTGTCATGTTACGATTGGTTACATTACGATTTGCTATGTTTGGTGGTGATAGCTTCGAATTTTGTGCTGTCCACAACTGGGCGGTGGATTTCTGCGCCCTACTGTGCCCTAATATGCTCTGCTTGGCACTGGAGAGCCAGCAATAGCGGTCTTGGTACGACAGTTTGAGTTAGATTACGTACGACTATGTTAAGTCTTGTTAGGATAGGACATGATACCTTCGACTGCTTCGACTTTTTCTGTACACTGCTATTCAGTGCATTCCGGCGCTCTACTGTGATCTAATATTCCCTGCTTTGAAATAGGAATGCTTGAAATAGTGGCCGCGGTGTGTTAGGTTGTGTTTGGTTATGCTCGGTTAGGTTAGGTTTGTGCGGGTTGGGTTAGGATATCCTTGAATATCGTGCAATGCACTTCCACTCTATGGAACTCTGAGCTCTACTCTTCCATAATGTGTCATGTCTGGCGGTGTGGAGGCCAGCAATTGCGGGCTAGGCACATTAGGTTGGGATTGGATACGTTTGACTAGGCTAGGTTAGGTCAGGTAAGGCTAGGGTACCACCTACCTCTTGCTATACTCTACTACACGGAAGATTTCAGGGTTCCACATTGCTGTGCTATACCCTGCCTAGCTCTCGCGCGGCCAGCAGTGGCGGTCGTGGCACGTCAATTTGTGTTACGGTACGCCCGATCATGTTAGGTTTGGTTAGGTTAGGATAGGATAGCCTTGGCTTTTGTGCTACACGAGGCAATTCTGTGTACTTGTGTGCTCCACTGCGCTCCAATAAGCTCTGCTTGGCGCAGGGGAGGCCAGTAATAGAGGTCGCGGCCCGTTATGTTGGGTTATGTTACGTTCGGTTACGTTATGTTCGTTCGAGTTGTGATTGGATAGCTTTGACTTTCGCGGTACACGCTACTATTCGGTGGATTTCAACGCTCCACTGTGCTATAGCCTTTTCTTCATGTCTCTGGGGAGGCGGTAGGTTGAGATATGATACGCTTCGGTCGGTTATGCTAGCTCCGGTTTGGCTTATATAGCTAGTTTGTCAGCTATACATAGCGGTTCTATAGATTTCTGCGCTCTGCTCTACTCTACTATGCTCTGCTCGGCACTGTGGAGGGCAGCAGTAGCGGTCTCGGTACGTTAGGTTGAGTTAGGCTACGTTTCGTTAGGTTA
>NW_016908353.1:4995-6310 GCF_001483705.2 Eufriesea mexicana | reverse complement strand
CTAATACGTTTTGCTTTGCACTGAGGACGGCAGCAACAGTGGTCTCGGCACTTTAGGATGAGTCATGTTTCGCTTTGATAAGTTACGGTTTGTTAGGTTGGGATAGGGTGGCTTTGACTTTAGTGCAATACACAGCTACTCTATGGACTTCTGCACTATCCGGAGCGCTGTCGCACTCTGCTTTTCTCTGTGGACGCCAGGAGTAGTGCTCTGAGCACGTTACGTTGAGTTGTGTTACGTTTGGCTGGGCAAGGTTTGGTCACGTTTCGTTAGTATAGCTCAGACTTTTGACCTCTTCACTGCTATTCGGTGGATTTCTACTCTCTAAAGCGGTCTAGTATTCCCTCCTTTGGCCTGGGAATGCCGGAAATAGTGGCTGCGGCGCGTTAGTTTGTGTTAGGTTACGTTTGTTTGGGTTAGGTTTGGATATATTTGACTTTTGTGCAGTACACTGCCATCCTATGTGCCTCTTCGCTCTCCTCTCCTCTGATATGCTCTGCTTGGCGCTGGAGGGTCCGGCAAGAGTGCTCTCTGCACGATAGGTTCTGTTATCATTCGTTTGGTTGGATTACGCTTTCCTCGGTTAGGATAGGGTAACTTCGACTTTGGAGCTATACACCGCTATTCGGAGCATTTTTACGCCCTACGTTGCTCTACTGTGCTCTGCTCGACCCTGCAGTGGCCAGTAATAGCTCTCTCAGCACGTTAGGTTGAGTTGGGCTACGTTTGGTGACGATCTTAGTCTTGGTTAGGTATGGATTGCTTTGACTTTTGCGACATAGACTGTTCTTCGGTGGACTACTTCGCTCCAGTGCGATCTAGTGTATTCTGCTTGGCTCTGGGGATACCAGCAATTGTGGTATCGGCACGTTAGCTTCAATTCGCTTACGTTTGGTTACGACTTGTTTGTACAGGTTAGCCCGGGATAACTTTGACTCCTATGCTATGGACTGCTATGAGGTCGCGGCCCGTTATGTTGGGTTATGTTACGTTCGGTTACGTTATGTTCGTTCGAGTTGTGATTGGATAGCTTTGACTTTCGCGGTACACGCTACTATTCGGTGGATTTCAACGCTCCACTGTGCTATAGCCTTTTCTTCATGTCTCTGGGGAGGCGGTAGGTTGAGATATGATACGCTTCGGTCGGTTATGCTAGCTCCGGTTTGGCTTATATAGCTAGTTTGTCAGCTATACATAGCGGTTCTATAGATTTCTGCGCTCTGCTCTACTCTACTATGCTCTGCTCGGCACTGTGGAGGGCAGCAGTAGCGGTCTCGGTACGTTAGGTTGAGTTAGGCTACGTTTCGTTAGGTTA
>NW_016908353.1:0-3961 GCF_001483705.2 Eufriesea mexicana | reverse complement strand
GTACACTGCCATCCTATGTGCCTCTTCGCTCTCCTCTCCTCTGATATGCTCTGCTTGGCGCTGGAGGGTCCGGCAAGAGTGCTCTCTGCACGATAGGTTCTGTTATCATTCGTTTGGTTGGATTACGCTTTCCTCGGTTAGGATAGGGTAACTTCGACTTTGGAGCTATACACCGCTATTCGGAGCATTTTTACGCCCTACGTTGCTCTACTGTGCTCTGCTCGACCCTGCAGTGGCCAGTAATAGCTCTCTCAGCACGTTAGGTTGAGTTGGGCTACGTTTGGTGACGATCTTAGTCTTGGTTAGGTATGGATTGCTTTGACTTTTGCGACATAGACTGTTCTTCGGTGGACTACTTCGCTCCAGTGCGATCTAGTGTATTCTGCTTGGCTCTGGGGATACCAGCAATTGTGGTATCGGCACGTTAGCTTCAATTCGCTTACGTTTGGTTACGACTTGTTTGTACAGGTTAGCCCGGGATAACTTTGACTCCTATGCTATGGACTGCTATTCGATGAATTTATACGTTCTACATTGCTCTGCTATACCCTGCTCCACTCTGGGGAGGCCAGTAATAGTGGTTCCGGCACATTAGGCTGAATAATGCTACGTTTGGGTACTCTATGTTTGCTTTGCTCATGTGTCGATGGATTTGGCTTTCTTGCTGTACACTGCCCTTCGGTGGTTTCCGCGCTCTAGATTGATCTACTATACTCTGGTCTACTCACTGGTCACCAGCAATGGTGGTAGCGGCACATTAGGTACAGTTAGTATACCTTCGGATATGTTAGGTTTGGTTGCGATAGGTCAGGATAGCCTCGACTGTTGTGCTAAACACTGATATACTGTAGAACTCTGCGCCGTGCTGTGCGCTATCACAATCTGCTTGTGTCTGTGGACGCCAGGAAAAGCGGTCGCGGCTAGTTGGGTTGAGTTATGTTCAGCTTGGATAGGCTAGGCTTGGTCAGGTTTGGCTGGAATAGCTTTGACTTTTATGCTATACAATGCAGTTCGTTCGATTTAGGCGTTCTACATTGCCCTGATATACTCTGCTTGGCTCTCGCGATGCCAGCAATGGTGCTCGTAGCGCCTTAGGTTAAGATAGGCAACGTTCAGTTATGTTACGTTTGGACAGTATAGGATAGGGTTGCATAGGCTTTTCTGCCATACTCTGCTATCCGCTGGATTTCTGCGCCCTACTGTGCTCTAGTATATTCCGCTTGGCTACGGATAGGCCAGCAGTATTGCTCTCCGCACGTTAGCCTGTGTTAGGCTGCGTTTGGTTTGGTTTGGTAAGTTTGGGTTAGGTTTGGATTGCTTTGACTTTCGTTGTATAGAGTGTTGTTCGGCGAACTTCTGCGCTTTACTTTGCTCTGGTATATTCTGCTTGGCTCTGGGGAGGCAAACAAGGGTGGTCTAGGAGCGTCACTTTCAGTTAAGCTACGCTCGGTTATGTTACGTTTGGTTATGTTAGGATAGTGAAGCTTCGCCTATTGTGCTATGCACTGCGATTATATGGACTTCTGTGATCTACTCTCCTCAAATACGTTCTGCTTGGCTCTGAGGAGGGCAGCAATGGATGTCTCGGCACGATAGGAAGAGTTATGCAACGTTTGGTTACGTTACGCTTGTCCAGGTTGTGTTAGAATAGCTTTGATTGGTGTGCTGTACACTGCTATACTTTGGATTTCTGCGCTGTACTGCGCTCTAGTATGTTCTCCTTGGCTCTGGGTAGGCCAGCAGTATTGGTCTCTGCACGATAGGTTGAGTTATATAGCGTTTGGTTTGGTTCGGTTTGGTTTGGTTTGGTTAGGATGGCCTTGACTCTTGTGCTATACACTGCTATTCGGAAGAACATCAGCGTTCTAAATTATTCTGCCATGCTCTCCTTAGCTCTCGTGAGGCCCGCAATAGCGTCCTTGGCAGGTCAGGTTGGGACACGTTACGACAGCATATGTTACGTTTGGTTAGGTTAAGATAGGGTAGCTTTTACTACCGCGTTATACACTGCTCTTCGGTGAACTTCTGCGTACTACTGTGATCTGATATGCTCTGATTGGCGTTGAGGAGGCCAGCAACCGTGGTCTCGGCGCGTTTGGTTGAATTAGGCTGCGTTCGGGCGGGTTGCATTTGGTTTTGCTAGAATAGGGTATCTTTGACTTTTGTGCTGTACAATGCTATTCGGTGGATTTGTGCGCTCCACCGTGACCTAGTATCTTCTGGTTTGTTCTGGGAAAACTTGAAGTAGTGGCCGCGGTGCGTTAGGCTGCGTTAGGTTACGTTCCGTTTTGATAGGTTTGTTTTGGTTAGGTCAGGGTACCTTTGTCTTTTGTACTGTACACCACCATGAGTAGGGTTTCTACGCTCTACATTACTCTACTATACTCTGCTCGTCTCTGGGGAGTCCAGTGATTGTTTTCTCGCCGCGTCAGTTTGAGTTAGCCTACGTTTGGCTAGGTCATGTTACGTTTGGTAAGGTTAATATAGGGTAGCTTTGGCTCCTCCGCCATATTCTGCTCTTCGGCGGATTCCTGCTATTTACATTGCTCTACTATAATGTGCTCTGCTCTTGGGATGCGAGCAATGGTGGTCTTGTCAAGTTAGGTTGGGTAATGTTTCGTACGGTTAAGTTAGGTCAGGCTAAGTTTGGTTAGGGTATCATCGACATTTATGCTTTACACAGTTACTCTGTGCACTCTTGCCCCACCACCACTGTGCACTACTCTAATCTGCTGGAACCTGGGGTGCCAGCAATAGTAGTCGCGGCAGGTTACGCGACCTGCTACGACAGGATGGGCTATGTTATCTTGGGTTAAGTTTGGATATCTTTGACCATTATGCTGTACACTGTGATCGTAAGTATTTCTTCGCCCAACACTACTCTAATATTTTCTGTTTGGCTCTGGTGAGTCCAGCAATGGTGGTCTCGTCACGTTAGGTTGAGTTCGGTTACGCTTGGTTAGGTTAGGATTGTCTGTCTTAGGTCAGGACCGCCTTGACTTTGAGCAATACATTGCCAATAAATGGACATATGCGCTCTACGCACCTCTAATATGTTCTGCTTGGCGATGTGGAGGCCAGCAGTGGTGCACTTGGCTCCTGATGTTTAGCTAGTCTACGTTTGGTTATGACAGCATTGGTCAGGTTTGGTTGGGATATTTTTGACTTTTGTGCCGTACAGTGCTAGCTGGAGGCTCTCTGCGCTGTACTGTTGTGTAGTATATTCTGCTTCTCTCTGGCGAGGCCCGCAATGGTGTTCCCGGCACGTTAGGTTAAGCTTGGTTGCGTTTGGTGGTGTTTCGACTGGCTAGGTGAGGATATGGTAACTTTGACTATTGTGCTGCGCACTTCTTTTCGGTAGAGTTCAACACTCTACTGTGCTCTAATATGTTCTGCTTTGCTCTGAGGAGACTAGCAGTTGTGGCCTCGGCACGTCAGCTTAAGATATGTTGCGTTTGGTTATATTACGTTTGGATATGTTCTGAGGCGATAGCTTGGACTTTTGTGCTGTTCACTGCTATTCGTTCGATTTCTACGCCCTACGTTGCTCTACCATACTCTGCTCGACCCTGGGGAGCCCGGTCATAGTGTTCAAGGCACGCTAGGTTGAGTTATCTCACGCTTGGCTTGGCTGGGTCAGGATAGGATTTGTTCGGGTAGATTCAACTTTTGTGTTCTACACTGCTATTTGGTCGATACCTGTGCACTGCATTACTCTACTGGCGTCTGCTTCTATCTGGGGGTGCCAGCAGTAGCGGTCGGGGAACGCATTGTTGTGTTACGTTACGTCTGCCTATGTTACGTTCAGTTAGGCTTGGATAGGATAGCTTTTACTTTTTTGCTGTACACTGCCAGTCCGTGGATTTCTGCGCTCTTCAATTCTCTACTACACTGTGTTCGACTGTGGGGAGGCCAGTAATAGCGGTCTCGGCACGTTAGATTGATATACGCTGCGTTTGGT
>NW_016908352.1:15375-41218 GCF_001483705.2 Eufriesea mexicana | reverse complement strand
GAATAGTGGTCGCGGCGGGTTGGGTTCAGTTATGTTACGTTTGTTTAGGATAGGTTGATAATGTTTGGTTAAGAAAGCTTTCACTTTTGTGCCAGAAACTGCTATTCGGCGAGTGTCTCGGCGCTCTGCTGTGCTCTAGTATCGTTCTGCTTGGCGATGCGTAGCCACTGATTGTCTCTGTGTAGGCCAGCAGTTGTGGTCGTGGCACGTTTGTTTGTGCTGGTTACGTTCAGTTTGGCCGGGGTAAGCTGTGTTTGCTCAGGATGGATTTGACATTTGTGTTATGCGCTGCTATCCGGTGGATTTCTGCGCTCGACTATGCTGTAGTATATTCTGCTTGGCTACTGGGAGGCCAGCAGCAGTACTCTCGACACGTTAGGCTGAGTTATGTCACGTTTGGTTATGTGAGGACATGGTAGCTTAGACTTATGTGCTATTCACAGCTCTTCGGTGGGTATCTGCCATCTACATTCACCTAGTATGCTCTGCTCGACTCTTGGGTGCCCAGCAATCCTGGGAGTCGCAGCACGTTACGATCAGTTAGGCTATGTTTGGTTATGTTCTGTTGGTTTGCGTTATGTTCGGGTTTCATACATTTATCTGATGTACACTGTGATACTATGGATTCCTGCGTCCTACTATATACATATATGATCTGCTTGTCTCTGGGAGGCGGCCATAGCGGTCGCGTCACGTTAGGTTCAGTTAAGTTATACTTGTTTATGTTACGATTGGTTAGGTTAGGAGTGGGTAGTTTTGACTTTTGTGATATACGCTGCCATTCGGTGGTTTCCTGCACTCTAGACTACTCTAATGGATCCAGCTTGGCTCTGCGAAGGAAAGCAATAGTGGTATCGCCGCGGTATGTTGTGTTAGGGTACGTCTGGTTGGTTAAGGTTGAGTCTGGTTTGATTAGAGTATCCTTGACTTTTAAGCCATACACTGCTTGTCGGCGGATACCTGTACTCTACTGCGTTCTAATGCGTTCAGCTTGGCTCTGGGAAGGCGAGCAATAGCGATATCGGCAGATTGTTTTGAGTTACACTACGTTTGGTTTGGTTTGGTTTGGTATGATGAGGTAGGATATCTCCGCGCCCACGAGCTGACGTGTGAGGACCCGTCAGTTCGAGAGACCGTGGTCTGGGCGCGTGGCGTCGCGTGATGGTCGCGCGGCGTCCGCAGGGTATGCGTGCGTTGCGGTGCGGTGGTATGCGTGTTGTGTGCGTGTGAGTGTGTGCCTGTAAACGACCCGTCTCGCGCGCATGGACATGATTGTTTCGGGTGCGGTTACCCGTCGCGCCGGGAGGGAACTGCGGTTGCGTCGCGGGGGCGTCCTGGCAATTACGTCGCCGCGATGTCCAGGGCGCACCGAAATGCGAAGGGCTGGCCATCGTGGGGGTTTTAGTGGGTAAAAATCCCACATAACCCCGCCCCCTCCCCTAAGGGGGCCGGGTATCTTTGGAAGATTTCCCCCACGTGAAAAAAAGGGTAGGATATCTCCGGCTTTTGTGCATTACACATCGATGCGTCGTATTTGTGCCTTCTACTCTGCTCTGGTGTATTCTGCTTGGCTCTGGGAGGGTGAGCAGTAGCGGCATCGGAATGTTATGCTGAGTTATGCTAGGTTTTGCTCGGATAGGTTAGGTCAGGTTAGGATAGGATAGCTACGACTTTTGCGTTGTACACCGCTATTCGGCGGACTCCTACGCTCTACATTTCCCACCTATACTCTGCTCGACTCGGGGAGGCCAGTAATAGAGGTCTCGGCACGTTAGGTTGAGTTAGGCTCCGTTTGGATAGGGTACATTAGTTTGGGCTTGGTACGGATTGCATTGACCTTCGTGGCATAAACTGTTGTTCGGCGGACTCCTGCGCTCGACTGTGCCGTAATTTGTTCTGCTTGTCCCTGTGGAGGCCAGTAAAAGCGGCGGTGGCACGTTTTGGTGAGTTAGGTTACGTTCGGTTTGGATAGGTTCGGCTATGTTTGGTAACGTTGGCTTTGGTTTTAGAGCTATACGCTGCTGTTCGGTGGATTTCTGCAGTAGGCTGTGCTCTGATACTCTGTGCTTGGGCCTGCGGAGTCCAGAAGGTGTGCTCTCGGCACGTTAGGATGAGTTATGCTGCGTATGGTTAAGTTAGGTTTGGTTAGGTTAGGACAGCGAAGTTTTGACTTTTGTGCTATGCGCTGCTTCTCGGTGGATTTGTACACTCCACGTTGCTCTACTATACTCTGCCCGACTCTGTGGATGCCAGCAATGGGGTACCCGATACGAAAGCTTGGCTAGGGCCTGCTTGTCTGGGTTAGGTTTAGATAGCTTTGAATTTCTAGGCATAGACTACTATTCGGTGGATTCCTGCGCTCTACTGTGCTCGACTATACTCTGCCCGACTATGTGGAGGACAGCAATAGTGGTCGCTGCACGTTAAGCTGAGTCATGTTGCGTTTGGTTGCGTTACGGTTACCTAGGAGAGGAGGGCCTGGCTATGCCTTTTGTGCTATACACTGCTATTCGGCGGGTTCCTGCAATCTACGTTGCTCTACTATACTATGCTCGTTTATGGGGTCCAGTAATAGTGGTATCGGCGCGTTGGGTTGTGTCAGTCTACGTTTGGTTAGGCAACGTTAGTCTGCGTTACGTTTGGATAGCTTCGATTTACGCGATGTACACTTCATTTCGGTGGATATCTGCAATATACTGCGTTCTAGTATGTTCTACTTGGCTGTGGAGAGGCCAGCGATGGTGGTCTCGGCGCATTAGGTTCAAATATAATACGTACCGTTATGTTACGTTTGGTTAGGTTGGGGTTATTTATCCTCCACTTTCGTGCTATGCACTGCTCTTCGGTGGATTCCTGCCATCTACGTTGCCCTACTGTACCCTGGCGGCCAGCAACAGCTTTCGCTGTACGATAGGTTGAGATAGAATACTTTCGGTTGGGTTAAGTATGGCTAGGTTAGTACGGAATAGCTTTAACTTTTGCGCTAAACACCTATACACGGTGGACTTCTGAGCTCTACATTGCTCTACTATACTGTGACCGACTCTGGGGGACCAGCAATAGCGGTCGTGGCACGATAGGTAGAGACAGGTTACGTTCGTTTAGGCTCGGTTTGGCTACGTTTGGTAGGGATGGCATATTCTTTTGTGTTATACACTGTTATTCGGAGATTCCTGCGATCTACTGTTCTCTAACGTGCTCTGCTTCCCTCCCCGGAGACCAGCAATAGAGGTCTCGGCTCGTTAGGCTTAGCTACTCTAATTTTGTCTAGGCTAGGTTAGGTCAGGTTAGTTTAAGATACCTTCGACTTTTGTGCTATACGCAGTTGGTTGGTGGCTCTTTGCTCTCTACTGTGCTCTATTATAATCCCTTTGCCTGTGGGGAGGCCAGTCATGGTAGTCTCGGCACGTTAGGTTAAATTACGTTGCGTTCGGTTATATTACGTTTGGACGAGATAGGAGTGGAAAGCTCTGACTTTTGAGATATATACTGCTTTTTTGTGGACTTCTGCGCTCTACATTGTTCTACAATACTCTGCTCGACAGCCGGGATGAGAGTAACAGTGCACGTTGCACGTTAGGTTTAGTTATGCTACGTTTGATTAGGTTAGGAAATGATTGCTTCGAATATTCCGCTGTAGGCTTCGATTCTATGGACTTGTGCGCAATACTCACGTCTTTTAGGCCCTGCTTGGCTCTGTGGAGGCCAGCGATACTGGTCGCAGCAAGTTGGGTGGAGAAAGATTAAGTTTTTTTAGGTTAGGCTCGGTTGGGTTAGGCTAGGATGCCATTGACATATGAGCTCAACACTGATATTTCATGGACTTCTGTGCCTTACCGTGTTCTGCTTGTCTATGGGGAAACCAGCAATAGCGGTCGGGGCACAATAGTTTGAGTTATGCTACGTTTGGTTAAGTTATGCTAGCTTGGGTTAGGTTCGGATAGCTTTGACATTTGAGCGGCACACTGTTATAACTAGATTTTCTGCGCTTTAGAGTGCTCCAGTATCTTCTGCTTGGCTCTGGGGAGGCCAGAAATGGCGGTCTCTGCACGCAATTTGGAGTTATGCTACGCAATGCTTGCTAAGGTTCGAAAATGTCTGGTTAGTGTAGCATTGACTCTTGTCCTATACACTATGGCAGATATCTGTGCACAGCATTGCTCTACTAGCATCTGCCTGTATCTGGGGATGCCAGAAATAGCGGTCGTGGCAGGCTTGGTTGAGATACGTTATGCTTGGTAAGTTAGGGTTAGGTAATATTTGGTTAGAAAGGCTTTGACCTTTGTGCTGTACACTGCTATACGGTCGATATCTGCGCCCTTCGTGGCTCTTCTAGCGTCTGCTTGTCACTGTGGACGCCAGCAGTAGTGGCCGTTGCTCGTTTGGCTTAGCTAGTCTACGTTTGGTTTGGTTAGGTTTGGTCGTGGTTGGCTAGGATGGCTACAACTTTAGTGCTACACACAGCTATTCGGTGGATTTCTGCGCTCGGCTCTGCTCTAGTATATTCTGCTTGGCTGTGGGGATGACAGCAGTAATGGTCTCGGAACGGTAGTCTGAGTTATGTTGCGTTCGGTTACGTTACGTTTGGCTAGGTTAGGACAGAGTAGTTTTGACCTTTGTGCAATATCCTGCAATTCGGTGGATTCCTCCGCTCTTCATTGCTCTACTATACTCTGCTCGATCCTCGGGATGCGAGCAATTGTGTTCGTGGCATGTTAGGTTGAGTCAGTTTACGCTTGGTAAGGTTAGGTTAGGATACGTTTGCTTAGGGTGGCTTTGACTTTTGAGCTATGCACTGCTATTCCGTGGATTTCAGCGCTCTACTGTGCTACAATATGTGCTGCTAGCGTCAGGTGGGGCCAGCAATAGAGGTCTCGGCTTGTTACATGTAGTTATTCTACGCTTGGTTAGGTTAGGATTGGTCAGGTTAGGTTAGGATATCTTTGACTTTTGTGCTATGCACTGCTATCTGGTGGCTTTCGGACCTGTACTGTGCTTTAGTATATTCTGCTTGGCTCTGGGGAGGTAAACAATTGTGGTCGCGGCACGTTACGTTGAGCTTTGCTACGTTATGTTACATTATGTTGGTTTGGACATCTTTGACTTTTCCGCTGCACACTGCAATTCCATGGATTCCTGCGCCCTACTCTCATCTAACGTGCTCTGCTTGTCTCTGGGGAAGCTAGGAATACTGGTGGCGAATCGTTCGGTTGAGCTTGATTACGTACGGCTCTGTTACGATTCGTTAGGTTAGGATAGGGCACCATTGACTTTTGTGCGATATTCTGCCTTCCGACGGATATCTCAGCTGTACTGTGCACTAATGTGCCCTGCTTTGCTCTGGGTATGTCAGAAAAAGTAGACGCCGCATGTTAGGGTGAGTTAGGTTACGTTTGGCTAGTTTATGCTAGCATGGATAAGGTTCGGTTAGGTTAGGGTAGGTTAGGTTAGGACGGGATAGCTTTTACTTCCATGCTATACACTGCTACTCGGTGGAATTCTGTTCTCTACTGCGCTCTAATGTACTCTGCTTGGCCTTGGGGAGGACAGCAATAGTGGCCGCCGCACGTTAGGTTTAGTTTTTCTGCGTTCGGTTATGTAATGTTAGTCCTGGTTAGGTCAGGGTATCCTAGACTTTAGAGATATACATTGCTGTTTGGTGGCTTTCCGCGCTCTACTGCGCTCTACTATACTCTGCTCGACTCTGGGGAGGCCAGGAATAGTGGTCATGGCAAGTTAGGATGTGTTACGCTACGTTTGGTTATGCTACGTTTGGTTATGCTACGGTTGGTCAGGTTAGGATAGGGTAGCTTTGACTTTTGTGCTATGCACAGCTATACGGTCGATATCTGCGCTCTGCATGGCTCTACTGTCATATGCTTGTGTATGTGGAGACCAGCAATAGTGGACTTGGCACGTTTGGCTTAGCTTGGTTATGTTTGGCTTAGTCAGGTTTGGCCGCTGTCGGCTAGGATGGCTATAACTTTAGTGCTATACGCAGCTACTCGGTGGATTTCTGCGCTCGGCCCTGATATAGTATATTCTGCTTGCCTGTGGGGATGGCAGCCGTACTGGTTTCGGCACGTTAGTCTGAGTTATGTTGCGTTCGGTTACGTTACGCTTGGTTAGGTTAGGACAGAGTAGTTTTGACTTTTGTGCAATACCCTGCAATTCGTTGGATTGCTGCGCTCTACAATGCTCTACTGTACCGTGCGCGAATATTGGGATCCGAGCAATAGTGGTATGGCACGTTAGGTTGGGGCATGTTACGTTTTGTTAGGTTCGGTTGCGTAGCGCTTGGCTTGGATGGATTCGACCTTACAGGGGAGAGGAGCACCAACCCCGGACATGAAGGCATCCCAGGTCGGGACTATGCACTGGCTCTGGAGACGTTTGGCGCCCGGTTGCGGCGGCTGTTCGACAGCTGCCTCAGGACCGGTCGTTTCCCGGTATGTTGGTGGAGAGCGAGGGTCGTGGCGATCACCAAACCGGCGAAGCCGCCGTACTCTCCGAAGGCGTACCGGCCGATACGACTGCTCGACGATGCCGGCTAGTTCCTTGAGCGCGTTCTGGCTTCCCGTCTCAGAGGGCACTTAGTGAACGCGGGTACCGACCACAGCGTCAGCCATGTCGGATACCTGCAGGGTCTGTCTACGATGGACGCGATTAAGTGCGTTCTTCACCTGTCGGAAGCTGTCGTTGACCGGGGCGTATCGTTGCTTGCGGTCGGCGTAGAAATCGCCACCGCATTCAGCACGCCATCCGGTATGCTCTGTTGTACTACAGGGTTCCCGTGTACATGATGGCGGTGTTCCGTGACTTTTTCGCGGAGCGCACGATCGAGTACGACGTACGGTTCACGATCGTCGCGCGGACTACGAACTGCGGGGTTTCACAGCTGTCGGTACTCGGACCGATCCTCCGGGACCTGGCGTTCGTCGCCGTATTGTGCATATCCCTCGCCCTGGTCCAAGCCTGACATGTTACGCGGACGACACGCTCGTGATGGCCGACGGGTCGGGTTGGGAGGAGGGCACGTTGCTCGCGGAGAGCGGCGTGGCTCTCGCAGCGAATAGCATCCGTCTGGTAGGGCGGATCATCACGCCCGAGAAGCAATGTGGTTTTGCCTTCGGTCCCGGGGGAAGCCTCCCCAGTCACGGATGCTCGTGAGGACCGTCGTGGTCTGAGTAAGGGACCGTATGAAGTATCTCGGTTTCGTCCTCGAGCGCCACTGGGGGCTAGGCGAACATTCTCTCGCGCTGGAAGCACGCCTGGAAGGAATGGCGGAGGCGCTGTGTCGCCTGCTCCACAACCTGGGTGGACCAGACTGGAGGTTTCGCCGCCTCCACAGGGGAGTCGTTTGCTCCGTGTCCCTTTAGTGGTGCCCCGACCTGGGCGAACCACCTGGACGCTGGTCCGCGCTGTCAGGCGAGTCTACGCCGAGTCGCTCGCAGGATGGCAATCAGTGTAGTGCGCGGGTACCGCACGGTTTCCCACGAGGCGGCGATGGTCCTGGCGGGCGTTCCGCCGTTCGATCTGCTAGCGGTGGGGGAGCCGCGTATCTGCGGACTAATCTACCGGGGCGCCGACGTTGTACCCCAAGAAGCGGCCGTTTCGATGTGGCGAATGGTCCGACTACCCGTAATGACCGCCTGGTGAGCTCGGCTGAGGAAGCAAAGCAGCTGGCAGCACCGACTGATCGGGGCTGTGCTCTCAGTGTTCGATGCGTTGGCGCGCAGTGGCAGCCGGCACACTTTCCGCATGACAGATATGCTAACCGGGCACGGGTGCTTCGGGTAGCACCCGCGTCTTATCGGGCGGGAACGTGAGACGCGTTGTCATCTCTGCGGGGAAGGGCGGGACACGGCACAGCACACCCTGGAGGAATGTCCGGCGTGGGCTAGCGTGCGCCGGGTCCATTGTCGCGTTGTAAGTCGGGGCGTTTCTCTCTCCGTCGTCGTGGCGCAGATGACGGAGAGCATACGTGCGTGTCGTGCGGTGGTCTCCTCCTGCGAGGCGGTCATGGTCCAGAAGGAGGCCGTGGAGCGAACCCGCGAGCGTTGCGCGTGCTCCACGTGCGTAGGGCAGCGGAGGCTGCGATCGCCGCGCCTCTTTGCGCCGCGCGCCCTGCCCTCTGGTGTACGTTTGGCTATGTTATGTTAGCCTTGGTTAGGTTTGGATGGCATCGATTTTTCTGCCATACACTGCGATTCTATGGATTTCGGTGGTATCTCCACCTCTAATATGCACTGCATGGCGTTGGGGAGGCCAGCAATAGTGGTCCCGGCATGTTACGTTCAGTTACTCTACGTTTGGTTAGGATAGGTAAGGAGATGTTAGGTTACGGTATATTTGACTTTTGTGCGATGCACTGCAATTTGGTGGCTTCCTGCTCTCTACTATGCACTAGTATTCTATGCGCGTCTCTGTGGATGCCAGCCATAGTGGTCTCGGCACGTTTGTTTGAGACAGGCCACGTTCGGTTATGCTATGTTAGCTTTGGTTAGATTTGGCTAGCTCCGGCCCTTCAGCTATACGCAGCCATTCGATGGATTTCTGTGCTCTACTCTCTAGTAATATGCTCTGCTATTGCAGGAGGCCAGCAATACTAGTCACGGCACTTCAGATAGCGTTATGTTACGTTTGGGCATGTTACGATTCGTTAGGTTAGGGGAGGATAGCTTCTACTTTTGTGCTGTAAACTGCTATTCGGGGGACTTCTGCGGTATACAGGGATCTCGTGCGCTCTGCTTCGCTCTGTATAGGCCAGCAATAGTGGTCGCGACACGTTGGGTTCAGTTAGGTTTCGTTTGTTTCGGTTACGTTTGTACGGGTTAGGTTCGGTTAGCTTTGGCTTCCTCGGCATAGACTGTTATTCGATGGACTTCTGAGACCCACTGTGCTCTACTATACTCGGCTCGACTCTGGGGAGGACAGTAATTGTGGTCTCGTCACGTAGGGTTAAGTTTTTTGACGTTTGTTTGGGTTAGGTCTGGATAGCTTTGACTTTCTTGGCATAGACTGCTACTCGATGGATTACTGCGAACTACTGAGCTCTACTATAACCTGCTCTAATTTGGGGAGGACAGTAATTGTGGTCTCGCCTCGTTAGGTTTAGTTAGTCTACGTTCCGTTACGTTAGTTTAGGCCAGGTAAGGTTAGGATATCTTTTACGTTTGTGTTATTACCTGCTCTTTGGAGGCCTTCTGCTTCCTGCTTTGCTCTGATATACTTTGCTCGACCCTGCGGAGGCCAGCAATGGCGGCCGTGGCACGTTAGGTTTATTTAGGCTACGTGTGAATATGTTACGTTTGGACAGGGTAGAGAGTATAGCAATGACGTTTGTACTATATACAGCTATTCGGAAGACTTCTGCGCTATACAGGGATCCAATATCATTTGCTTGGCTCTGAGGTGGCCAGAAATGGTGGTCTCGGCACGTAGCGTTGAGTTAGGCTACGTTTGGTTAGGTTACGTTTGTTTGGGTTAGGTATGGATAACTTCGACTATCGTGGTTTACACTGTTATTCGGAGGACTTCTACGCCCTACTGTGCTCTAGTGCATTGTGCTTGGCTCTGGGTATTCCAGTGATAGAAGTTTCGGGACGTTAGTTTATGTTATGGTACGTTTGGTTTCATTACGTTTGGATAGGTTAGGATAGGGTATCTTCGGCTTTTGTGCTATAAACATCTGTTCGCTGGATTTCTACGCTATGCATTGCTCTACTATATTCTTCTCTTCTCCGTGGAGGCCAGCGACAGTGGTCTCGGCACGTTAGCATATGCTAGGCTTCGTTTGCTTTTATTTCATTTGGGTAGGTTGGGGTTGGGTAACTTCGACTCCTTTGCTATACTCAGATTTTCGCTGTATTTCTGCCATCTGGATTGCTCTACTAAACTCTGCGCTGCTCTGGCAAGGCCAGTAATAGTCGCCTAGACAATTTAGTTTGAGTTAGGCATGTTTGTTTATTTTACGTTTATATATTCTAGGGGAGGGTATCTTTGACTGTTGTGGTACATACTGCTGTTCGGTGGACTTCTGCGATCTACTCTGCTCCGGTATGTTCCGCTTGGATCAGTTTATGCCAGGAATAGCGATCGCGAAACGCTAGGTTGTATTAAGTTGCGCCCGGTTCTGCTACGTTTGATTAGGTTAGGTCAGGATAACTTCGTCTTTTGCGCTACACACTGCTATTCTGCGGATTTCTGCGCTTTACATCGCCCTCCTACGCTATGCCGGACTCTGTGGTGGCCAGCAATAGCGGTCGTGACACGATAGGTTGAGTTGAGTTACATTTGGTCAGGCTAGGTTTTCTTAGGTTTGGTTGCGGAGGCTATGACTTTTGTGCTATACACTGCTATTCTGTGGAATTCTGCAATCTACAGTGCTCTTGATTATCCGGCTTGGCAACTGGTGAGCCAGGAAATAGTGACCTCGTCTCGTCAGGTTTAGTTGGTCCACGTTTGGTTGTGTTAGGCTACTCCATTTTTGGTTAGGACGTATATGACTTTTCTCCGACACGCTGCCATTTGGTGGCTCCGTGTGGTCTAATGTGCTCTAGTGAATTCTGCACGGCTCTGGGGATCCCAGCGAAAGTGTTCTCGGCACGACAGGCTATGCTACGTTGCGTTTGGTTATATTACGTTTTGATAGGTTAGGAGAGGGTACAGGGCTTTTGTGCTGAAAACTTGTGTTCGCTGGATTTCTACGCTGTGCATTACTCTACTATACTCTGCTCTACTCTGTGGTAGCCAGTAATAGTAGTCTCGGCACATTATGTTTAGTTAGGCTAAGTTTGGATGGGTTACGTTGGTTAGGGTTACGTTCGTATAGCTTCGACCTTCGCGGTATACATTGCTACTCGGTGGACTTCTGCGCTCCACTCCGCTTTGGTATGTTCTGCTTGGCACTGTGGAGGCCTACGATAGTTGTCTCGGGACGTTAGCTTAGGTTGGGCTACGTTTGGTATATTTCGTTTGGATAGGTTATGATAGGGTACCAACGACTTCTTTGCTATTCACTGATTTTCGCTAGATTACTATCCACTGCATTGCTCTACTGTGCTCTGCTCTACTCTGGGGGGCCAGTAATAGTGGTCCCGGCACTTTAGCTTCAGTAAGGACACGTTCGGCTATTTTACCTTTTTATATGCTAGGGCATGGTAGCTTTGACGTGTGTGCTGTATACTGATATTCGGTGGACTTCTGTGCTATACTGCGCTCTTATATGCACTGCTTGTCCCTGGGGAGGCCGGAGATAGTTGTCTCGCCACGTTAGGTTGGGTCATGTTACGTTCGGTTGGGTTAGGTTAGGTTTAGTTTGGTCAGGATATCTTCGACTCTTGTGCTATTCGCCGCAATGCGGCCGATTTCTACGATCTACTGTGCTCTAGCGTATTCTACATGGGCCTACGGAAGCCAGCAATAGTGGTCTCGGCACGATAGGTTTAGTTGGGTTACGCTTCGTTAGGTTACGCTTGCTTCGGTTAGGTTCGAAATGCTCCGACTTTTCCGCTGTACACTGCGATTCTATGGATTCCTGCGCTCCCCACCCCTCGAATATTCTCTGCTTGTCTCTATGGAGGCCAGCAATACTGGTCGCCGCAAGTTAGGTTGATCCTAATTGCGTTAAGTTGTGTTAGGTTTCTCAGGGTTGGGCCAGCATAGCTTTGACTCTTGTGCTCAAAACTGCTATTCTATGGAGTTCTGGTGTCCACCCTGCTCTATAATATTCTGCTTGTCTCTGGGGACGCCAAAAACAGTGTTCGCTGCAAGTTATCTTGCGTTACGTTGCGTTTGATTTGGTTAGGTTACGTCAGGTTAGGTTAGGATGTCTTCGACTTTTGTGCTGCACACTGCTATCCGGTGGATTTCTGCCCTCTACTGCGATCCAATATGCTCTGCTTCTCTCTGGGGAGCGTAAAAGTTGTGACCGCGGCGCATTATACAGTGTTTGATAACGTTTAATGGGATAAAATTACTTTGGCTCTGGTTAGGATAGCTTTGACTCTTGTGCTCAACGTAGATATCCTACGGACTTCTGGGCACCAGTGAGCTCTGTCATATACTGCTTGTCTCTGAGGATGCCTGCACTAGTGGTCGTTGCACTTTAGGTTGTGTTCTGCTACGTTTCGTTGTGGTCTGCTTGTTTGGGTTAGGGTTCTTTAGCTTTGACATCCCTGGCCTAAACCGTTATTTGATGGATTTCTGCGCTCTACTGCTCTCGACAGTACCCTGCTGGAATCCGTGGGCCAGCAATAGCGGTCTAGACATGTTAGATTGTATTATGTTTCGTTTGGTTGCATTGCGATTGGGTAAGTAGTGGTAGGTTAGGACTGGTTCGAATAGGGTACATTCGGCTATTGTCCTTGACGCAGTAATGGAGACGTTTCCTGCGCTATACCTTGCTCCAATATGTTCCGCTTGGCTCTGTGGATGCCAGCAATAGTGGCCTTGGCAGGTTAGGTTGAGTTAGGTTGCTTTTCGTTAGATTTTGTTTCTTTGGGTTGGGATTGGATAGCTATGACTACCTTGGCAAGGAGTGTTATTGGGTACATTCCTGCCATCAACTCTGCTCTACTGTGCTCTGCTAGACCCTGGGGAGGACAGCAATAGTGGTCTCGGCTCGTTAGTTAGGGTTATGCTGCGTTTGGGTAGGTTATGTTTGTTTGGGATAGGTTTGGATAGCTTTGACATTTCCGTTATACATCGCTATTCAATGAATTTCTGCGCTCTAACTTCCTCTAACATGTTCTGCTTGGCTCTGGGGAGGACACCTATTTTGTTCGACTCGGGATAAGTTGGGTTGTGTAACGTTTGGTTATGTTACGGCTGGATATGTTATGAGGGGATAGCTTCGACTTTTGTGCCATACGCTGCTATACGGTGGATTTCTGCCATCCACTGTGGTCTGACTTGTTCAGCTTAGCTCTGGGAAAGGCAGCAATAGTGGTCTTGGCACGTTATGCTGAGATAGACTACGTTCGGTTGGGTTCGGTTAGGTCAGGTTAGATTATGATGTCTTCGTCTCCAGTGCTTCAAACTGCAACGCCGCCAATATCTGTGATCTACTCTACTATAGCACATTCTGCTCGTCCCTGGGGATGTCAGCCATAGTTGTGTAGGACGATTAGGTTGAGTTAGATTTCGTTTGGTTATGGTATGTTTGCCTATGTTACGCTAGGACAGCTTTGACTTTTGATCTATGCGATGCAATTCGGCGGATTTCTGCGCTCCACTTTGACCGCATATGATCTGCTTCGCCCTGGTGAGGCCAGGAATTGTAGCCGCGCGCGTTATGCAGAATTAGGCTACGTTATGGTTGGTTAGGTCCGTTTGGGTTAGGATATGGTATCTCTCAGACTTTTGTGCCGTACACTGCTATTGGGCGGACTTCTGCGCTCTACGGTGCTCTGGTATGTCATGCTTGGCTCTGCGCAAGGCAGCAATAGCCGTCTCTGCACGTTACGCTTAGTTAGGCCATGTTCGGCTATGTTCTGTTTCCTTGGGTCAGGTTCGTGCAGCTCTGACTATTCGCATTTACGCTGCCACTCTGTGGATTTCTGATTTCTACTCTCCACTAATGTCTTCTGCATGTATCTGCGGAGGCCAGCAATAGCAGTCGTAGCTGGTTGGGTTGAGTTATGTTACGTTTGGTTATGTTATTATTGGATATGTTAGGAGAGGATAGCTTTGTCTTTACAGCTATACTGTGCTATTACGTGGATTTCTACGCCCTACTGTGCTGTAATAATTGGAGCTTGTCCCTGGAGAGGCCAGCAATGGTGGTCTCGGCACGTTATGTTTTGCTATGTTACGTTCCGATAGGTTGAGCTAGGCTGAGTTTTGTTAGGATAGCTTCGGCTTTTGTGCTGTACACTGCTATTCGGCGGATTTCTGCGATCTACTGTGCTCTAGTACGTTCTGCCGGGCTCTGGGGATTGCAGCAATAGCAGCCTCGGCACGTTAGGTTGAGTAAGGTTACACTTGGTTATGTTATGATTAGTTAGGATAGCAGATCATGGCTTTAACTTTAGTGCCATAGTCCGCTATTAGGCGGATTCCTGCACCCCATGGTGCTGTGATATTTTCAGCATGGCCCTGGGAACGTCAGCGATAGTGGTCGCGACTGGTTAGGTTGTGTTATGTTGCGTGTGGTTATGTTACGCTTGGATAGGTTGGCAGAGGACAACTTTGACCTTAGAGATATAGTCTGCTATTAGGTGGATTTCTGCGCCATACAGTGCTGTAATATTTCCATCATCGGTCTTTGAAGGACAGCAATAGTTGTCTCGGCAAGTTATGCTGGGTCACGTTACGTTCTGTCTTGTTGGTATATGCTAATTTTCATTAAGATAGCTTAAACTTTTGTACTTTACACTACTCTTCTGTGGATTTCTGCCCTCCACTGTGCTCCAGTATGTCATGCTTTGCTCTGGGGAGGACAGCAATAGTGGTCTCTGCACGTTAGGCTGAGATATGTTATGTTTCGTTACGTTACGATTGGCCTGGTTAGGATAGGGTAGCGTCGACTTTTGTGCTGTGCACTGCTATTCGGTGGATAACTGCGTCCCACTATGCTCTGGTATGTCCGGCCGGGCTCTGGGGATGGCAGGAATATCTGTCACGGCACGTTAGGTTGAGTTAGGCTATGTTTGGTTATGTTCTGTTCCTTTGGGTTAGGCTTCGGTAGCTTCGAGTTACCTGATATACACCGCGGCTATATGGATTTCTGCGTTCTACTCTCCACTAGCAGCTCTTGTTGGGCTCTGGGGAGGCCAGAAATAGTGCTCGCGGCACGTTATGTTGAGTTTGGTTACGTTTGGTTATGTTACGGCTGGTTAGGTTTGGAGAGGATACCTTTGGCTGTAGTGCTATAGTCGGCCATTGGGTTGATCTTTGCACCCTACAGTGCTCTAATAGCTTCGGCTCGGCTCTGGGAAGGCCAGCAACCGTGGTCCCGGCACGTTATGTTTATTCAGGTAGCGTCCGGTTTGGTTGGGTTAGGATAGGTTTGTCCATGATTGCTTTAACTTTTGTACTCTATACTGCTATTTGGTGGATCTCTGCGCTCTACTGTGCTCTAGTGTGTCTTGCTTGCCTCTGGGGAGGCAGCAACTGCGGTCTCGTCATGTTGGGTTGAGTTAAGCTACGTTCGCTTATGTTCCGTTGGTTTGGGTTAGGTCTTGGTAGCTTTGGCTCTTCTGATATACACTGCGGTTCTACGGATTTCTGCATTCTACCCTACACCACTGTTTTCTTCTTGGCGATGGGGATGCCAACAATCGTGGTCTAGGCTCGTTAGGTTCGATTATCTTGCGCTTGGTTGTGTTACATTTTGTCATGTTAGGATATAATGCCTTTGCCTTTTGTCCTGTACGCTCTTATTAAGCGGATCTCTTCGCCCTACATATCTTAAATATTCTCTGCTCGACTTTGGGGAGGCCAGCAAAAGTGACCTTTGCACTATAGGTTGAGATATGTTACGTTTGGTTAGGTTAGGTTTGGTTAGGATAGGAGAGTCTACTTCTGACTTTAGTGCCATACGCTGCTATTCGGTGGACTTCTGCGCGTTACTGTGCTCAAGTTCGCTCTGCTTGGCTCCGGGGAGCCCAGCTAATGTGGTCTCGGCTGGTAAGGTTTATTTGGACTACTTACTGTTATGCCAGGTTAGGTCATTTAGGGTAAGGGTATCCATGACAATTGTGCTATCCGCTGCCGTTTGTTTGCTTTCTGCGCTTTACTGTGCTCTAGTGTATTCTGCTTGTCTCTGGTAATTCCAGTGATATCGGGAGGTTAGGTTAAGTCACGATACGCTCTGTCATATAACGTTTGGATGTGTTAGGTTAGTGTAGCTTCGACTATTGTGCTGCACACTGCTCTTCCGCGGATTTATGAACACTACGTTGCTGTACCGTAATCTGCACGACTCTGGGGAGGCCAGCAACCGTTGCCGTGGCGTGTTAGGTTGAACTACTCTACGTCTGGTTAAGTCACGTTTGGTGAGGGTATGAGAGAATGGCATTGACTTTTGTGCTATATACAACTATTTGTAGGAATTCTACGGTATGCAGGCATCTAATATGCTGTGCTTGGCATTTGGGAGGCTAGTCATATTGGTCTCTGCACGTTAGGCTGAGTCAGGTTTCGTTTGGCTAGGTTATGTTTGTAGGGTTTACGTTCGGAGCGCTCCGACTTTCTTGGCACAGACTCTTATTCGACGGATTTCTGAGCTCTACTGTGCACTACTGGAATCTGCCCGTGCCTGGAGAGGCCAGCAATAATGGTCTCGTGGCGTTAGGTTGAGTCAGGTTACGTTAGGGAATGTTACGGTTGGTTACGTTCAGAGAGGATAGCTTTGCCTTTCGTGCTAAACACTGCTGTTCTGTGTATTTCTGCGATCTACACTGATTTAATATCTTCACCTGGACTCTGGGAAAGGCAGCAATTGGGGTCTCGCCACGTTATGTTGATTTAGGCTACGTCTGCTTAGGTTGTGGTAGTATGGGTTCAGCTTGCATTGCTCTGACTTTCGTGATATACACTGCTATTCGGTGGATTTCTGCGACCCACTGTGCACTACTATACTCTGCTCGACCCTGTGGAGGCCAGGAGCTGTGGTCCCGGCACGTTAGTTTGATTTATGCTACGTTTGGCTGTGTTACGTTTAGCTAGGGTTCGAGGGGATAGCTATGACTTTTGTGCTATATAATGCTATTCTGTGAACTTCTGCGTTATACAGTTATCCAATTTGCACTTCGTGGCTCTGCGGATGCCAGCCATAGCTGTCTCGGCTTGGTAGGTTGAGTTATGTTACGTTTGGTTTGGTTAGGTCAGCCTATGTTAGGTCAGGATATCATTGGCTCTTGTGTCAAACATTGTTATCGTTTGGAATTCTGCGGTCTACTCTCCTTTAATATGTTCCGCTTGGCGATGGGGTGGCCAGAAATAGTGGTCTAGGCACGTTAGGATGGATTTGGCTGGCTCCGGGTATGTTACGTATGGCTAGGTTGTGATAGGGTAGCTTTCAATTTCGTGCCATACAGTGCTACTCGGTAGATTCCTGCGCACAACATTGTTCTACTATTCGTAGCTCGTCTCTGAGGTGGCCAGCAATAGTGGTCATGACACAATGGGTTCGGCCAGGTTACGTTTGGTAAGGATATGTTGGACTAGGTTGGTTATAATGGCTTTGACTTTTGTGCTGAACACTGTTATACGTTGGATTTCTGCGCACCACTGTGCTTTAGTATTCCCTGATTGGCTCTGTGGAGGGCCGCCATGGCCGTCTCGGCACGTTAGGTTCAGTAAGGCTATGTTTGGTCATGTTCTGTTGGTTTGGGTTATGTTTGGGTAGCTCTGAATTCTTTGTAATGCACTGCGTTTCTACCGACTTCCGCGTCCTGCTCTCCACTAATGTGTTCTGCTTGGCTCTCGGGAGACCAGCAATAGTGGTCGCGGCAAGTTAGGTTGCGTTGGGTTACGTACGGATATGTTACGATTGGCCAGGTTAGGAGAGGATTGCTTTGACTTTAATTATATGGTCTGCTACTAGGTGGATTCCTGCGACCTACAGAGCTCAAGCGTCTTCAGTTCGGCTATGGGAAGTCCAGCAATAGAGCTCTCAGCACGGTGCGCCGAGACACGTTACGTTCAGTTATGTTGGGTTAGGCTAGGCTTGGTCAGACAGCTTTTACTTTTGTGCTGTACACTGCCATCCTTTGGATTTTTGCGCTCTACTCCGCTCTAGTATGTCCTGCTTGGCTCTGGGGAGGTCACCAATAGCGGTCTCGGCACGTTAGGATGAGATATGCCATGTTCGTTTATGTCCTGTGCCTTTGCGTTTGATTACGGAAGCTTTGAATTTCCGGATATACACTGCTATCATATGGATTTCAGAGTTCTGCTTTCCAGTAACGTGTTCTGCTTGGCTCTGCGGGGGGCAGCCATAGTGATCGCGGCACCTCAATTTGAGTTTGGTTACGTTTGCGTATGCTAAGCATGGTTTCGTTTAGAGAGGATGGCATTGACTTTTGTGCTGAACACTGCTATTCTGTGGGTTTCTGCGCTCTACTCTGCCCTAATATCTTCAGCTTGGACCTGGTAAAGGCAGCAATTGTGGCCTCGTCACGTTAGGTCGATTTAGGCTACTTCTGGTTAGGTCACGTTAGTTTGGATTTGGCTTGCATAGCTTTGACTTTCGTGAGGTTAACTGCAATTCGGTGGACTTCTGCGCCCCATTTTGCTCTACTATACTCTGCTCGGCTCTTGGGAGGTCAGGAACAGCGGTCCCGTCACGTTAGTTTCATTTATGCTACGTTTGGTTGCGTTACGTTTGGCTAATGTAGGAGATGATAGCATTGACTTTTGTGCTGTATAATGCTATATATATATAATGCTATGTATATGGCTATAGTGCGCCATAATATGCAATGATTGGCTGTAGGGATGCCAACAACTGCGGTCTCGGCATGGTATTTTGAGTTATGTTACGTTTGCTGAGGTTAGGCCAGCCTGGGTTAAGTTAGGATGGCTTTGGCTTTTCTGCCATACATAGCCGTCTTTTGGCATTCTGCGTTGTACTCTCCTATAATATGTTCCGCTTGACGGTTTGATGGCCAGCAATAGTGGTCTAGGCATCTTAGGTTGGATTTGGTTGCATCCGTTTATGTTACGTTTGGCTATGTTGGGAAGTGATAGCTTTTACTTTTGTGCCACATAGTGCTATTCGGTCTACAGCATTGCTGTACTGTTTCTAGCTCGTCTCTGAGGTGGCCAGCAATAGTAGCCACGACACGATAGGCTCGCTTACGTTTCGTTTGGTTAGGCTACGTTGAGCAATATTTGGTTATTATGGCTATGACTTTTGTGCTGTACACAGCTATACGTTGGACTTCTGCGCTCCACTGTGCTCTAGTATGTTCCGCTTGGATCCGATACGGGCAGCACCAATGGCAGCGTCTCGTTAGTTTGAGTTATGTTACGTTTATGTACGTTAGGATTGGTTAGGTTAGGAGGGTCATGCTTCGACTTTCGCGCTATACGCTGCAATATCTCGGCTCGTGGCACTCTACTGTGCCCTAGCCTATTCTGCTAGGCTCTGGGTATTTCAGCAGTATTGGTCTCGGAACCTTAGGTTGAGTTATATTACGTTTTGTTAGATTAGGTTTGGTTAGGTTCGGTCAGGATATATTTGACTGTAGTGCTATCCACTGCAGGGCGTTCGATTTCTACGCTGCACGATACGTTGTGTTAGCTTGCGTTTGGGTACGTTGCAGTTGGTTAGGCTTGGAGTGGCTAGCTTTGACTATTGTGCTATGCACTGCTATTCCTTGTGTTTCTGCGATATACTGTGATCTGATATTTTCAGCTTGGTTCTGGGAAAGACAGCAACTCTGGTCTCGGCACGTTGCGTTGTGTTGAGCTACGTTCGTTTGGCTTAGGTTAGGTAATGTTAGGTTAGGATATCTTTGACCCTTTCGCATTACGCTGCAACGACGTGTACTCCTGTAGTCCTCTGTACGTTAGTATATTCTGCTTGGCCCTGGGAAGGTAAGCAATAGTGGTGTAAGTCTGTTAGGTACAGTTAGGCTATGGTTATGTTAGGTTTTGCTAGGTTAGGATAGGATAACCTTGACCTTTGTGCCATACACTGCTATTCAGCGGACTTCAGGTTTATGAATTGCACTACTATGCACTGTTCGATACTGGGTAGGCCAGTAATGGTGGTCACGGCAAGTTAGTTTGTGTTAGGTTACGTTTGGTTCTGGCACGAATGGCTATTTTAGGAGAGGATTGCATTGACTTTCGTGATGTACACTGCCATTCGGTGAATTTCTGCCGTCTACGTCGATATAATGTGCTCTGCCTGGCACTGGCAGGTCAGCAGTTGTGGTTTCGGCCGTTAGGTGGCGTTAGGTTGGGCTTGGTTATGTCAAGATATGTTAGGTCAGGCTAGGACGGCTATGACTTTTGTGCCGTATACTGCTTTTCGGTGTTTTTCTGCGCTCTGCTGTGCTGTAGTACATTCTGCTTGTCTGTTGGGAGGCCAGCGATCGTGGTCTCGGCACGACAGGTCATGTCACGTTACGCTTGTTAGGTTAGGCAACGTTAGGTTAAGCTAGGTTGGGATAGTTTTGGCTCTTCTGCCACACATTGCCACTCATCCGACTTCTGCGATCTACTCTTCTTTAATATGTTCTGCTTGGCGATTGGGAGGTCAGCTGCAGTGGTCTAGTCCAGTTAGGTTGGATCAGCTTACATTTGGTTATGTTACGTTTTGTTAGGTGAGGATATTGTAATTTTGACTTTTGTGCTATACACTACTTTTCGGTGGATTCCTTCGCTCTACATTGCGCTACTCTATCCTTCTCGTCTCTGGGGAGCCCAGCAATGGTGGTCGTGGCACGACAGGTTGAGATACGTTGCGTTTGGTTAGCTTAGGTTATGTTAGTGTGGGAGAGGGTAGATTTGACTTTTGCGCCACACACTGCTGTTCGATGGACTTCTGTGCCCTGTTGTGCACTAATATGCTCTGCCTGGCTGTGTGGAGGTCAGTAATGCTGGTCTCGGCACTTCAGAGCCAGTTATGCTCCGTTTGGTTATCTCATGTTTGGTAAGGGTAGGAGACGGTATCTTTGACTTTTGTGCTATATACTGCTATTCGGTGTATTTCTGTGCCATGCTGTCCTCTAATATGTTCTGCCTGGCTCTGGGCAGGTCAGAAATCGTGGTCTCGTCACGACAGATTGAGTTAGGTTACGTTCGTTCGGTTCATGTCTGGATAGCTATGACTTTCATGGTATGGACTGTTATTCGGTGGATTTCTGCGCTGTACTGTGCTCATCTATACCCTGCTTCAAAGTGGGGAGGCCGGCAATAGTGGTCGCTGAACGTTAGGTTGGGTTAGGTTAGGTTAGGAAATGTTACGATTGGTCACGTCAGGAGACGGTTGCTTACATTTGTGCTGCACACTGATATTCGACGGGTTTCTGCGCTCTACTGTGATCTCATATGCTCAGCTCTTCTATGGGAAGACAGCAGTAGTATTCTCGGCACGTAACATTGAGTTATTCTACGTTTGGTTAGGTTTGGTTAGGACAGTGTGGGTTATAATAACCTTGAATTTTGTGCTTTACACTGCAACGACGCGGATTTCTGTGCTCTGCTGTGCTCTAGTCTAATCTGCTTGGGTCTGGGGATGCCAGAAATATCGTTCGCGCCACGTTATGTTCAGTTAGGCTATGTTTGGTCATGTTCTGCTGGTTTGGGTCAAGATTTCGGTGGCTTTGACCCTTTTAACATACACTGCGTTTCTACGGAATCCGCATTCTACTGTCCACCAGTGTTTCCAGCATGGCTCTATGGAGGTCAGCAATAGCGGTCTCGGCACGTTAGGTTGTGTTATGCCATGTTTGTTTATTTTCTGTTTATTTAGGTTAAACATTGCTAGCTTTGGATTTCCTGGTATACACTGCTATTATATGGATTTCTGCGTTCTACTCTCCAGTAACTTGTTGTACTTGGCCCTGGGGTGGACAGCAATAGTGGTCTCGGCACGTTAATCCGAGCTTGGCTACGTTTGTGTATGTAAAGGTTGGTTTCGTTTAGAGAGGAAAGCTTTGACTTTTGCGCTGAACACTGCTATTCTGTGGGTTTTTGCGATCTACTCTCCAATAATATGCCCTGCTAGGATCTGGGGAGGACAGCAATAGCATTCGCGGCACGTTAGGACGAGTGTGGTTACGTTTGTGTATGTCAAGACTGGTTACGTTAGGAGAGGATAGCTTTGGCTTTTGTGCTAGGCGATGGTATTCGGTGGATTCCTGCGCTCCACTGTGATTTGCTGTTTTCAGCTTGGCTCTGGGAATGACAGCAATAGTGGTCGTGGCACGATATGCTGTGTTAGGCTACGATTGGCTGCGTTAGGTTAGGAGAGGTTACGTTAGGATATCTTCGACTTTTGTGCTGTACAATGCTATTCGGTGGGGTCCTACGCTCGACAAGGCACTACTGTTCTCTGCTACATTCTGGGGAGGTCAGTAATAGTGGTCTCGGCACTTTAGCTTGCGTTAGGCTACGTTTGGTTATGTTACGTTTGGCGAGGCTAGGAGAGGGTAGCTTTGACTTTTGTGCTAAATACCGCTATTGCGTGGGCCATTGCGATATGTTGACCTATAATATGCTCTGCCTGGCTCTGGGGACGCCTGCAATATGGTATCGTCACGCTCGGTTGAGTTAGGTTACGTTCGGTTAAGTTATGTTTGTTTGGGTTATGTTTGGATACCCTTGACTTTCTTGCCGCACTTTTATTCGGAGGATATCAGTGCTCTACCGTGCTCTGCTACACTTTGTACAGCTCTGGGTAGGCCAGCAATAGTGGTCGCTGCACGTTAGGTTGAGTTAGGTTACGCTTCATTATGGTACTATTGGTTATGATAGGAGAGTGTAGCATTGGCTTTCGTGTTATACACTGCTATTCGGTGCACTTCTGCGCGCCACTGATGTCTGATATTTTCAGTCTTGTTCTGGGAAAGAAGCAGTAGTTGCCTCGTCAACTTATGCTTATTTAGGCTACGTTTGTTTTGGTTAGGTTAGGTCAGGCTACGTTAGTATACCTTCGTCTGTTTTGCTTGAAAATGCAACGCCGCGGACTTCTGTGATCTACTGTACTCTAGTATATTCTGCTTATCACTTACGCAAACAGCACAGTGGTGTAGGTATGTCAAGTGGAGTATGGTTGCATTGGTATGCTACGCTTGGCTATGTTATGCTAGGACGGCTTTGACCTTTTGTACTATACACTGCTGTTCGGTGATTTCTGCGCTCCACTCTTATCTTATTTGCTCTGCTCTTCCGTGGGGAGCCCAAACAAGTTGCCGCGTCGCGTCATGTGTTGTTAGGTTACGTTTGGTTACGTTAGGTTTGTTTGGATCAGGTTGGGCTGTCTTTGACCTTTGCGCTGTACACTGATATGCGGTGGATTTCTGAGCTCTACTGTGATCCGATATGTTCAGCTTGACTGCAGGAAAAACTGAAATTGGGGTCTTGCTACGTTATGCTGCGTTAGGCACCGTTCGGCTGGGTTAGGTTAGGCCTGGTTGGGGTGGGATATCCTTGATTCTTGGGCTATACAGTGAAACTCAGCGGATGTCTGAGATCTACTGTGCTGTAGTATTCTCTGCTTGGCACTGGGGAGGCCAGTAATATTGGTTTCCCCAAGTTACATTGAGAGAGGCTACGTGTGGATAGGCTAGGTTTGCTATGGTTATGCTTGGCCAGCTTCGACTTTTATGGTATGCACTTGTATTCGATGTATTTCTGCGTTCTACAGTGCTCTGGTACGTTTTGCTTGGCATTGTGGAGGCCAGAAATGGTGGTCTCGTCACGTTAGGTTTAGTTAGTCTGCGTTTTGCTTTGTTAAGTTAGGTCAGGTAAAGTTGGGATACCTTTTACGTATTTGCTTTTGGCTGCTGTTTGGAGATCTTCTGCGCTCTGCCGTTCTCTAGTATATTCTACTTGGCTCTGGGGAATCCAGCAATGGTGGTCCCCGCATGTTAGTTTAAGTTAGATTACGTTTGCTTATATTACGATTGGATTGTTTAGGACAAGGGAGTGTGGAGTTTTGAGCTATACATTGCTATTCGGTGTATTTGTACGCTTCATATAGCTCTACTACTCTCCGCTCGTCTCAGGGGAGACCTGCAATAGAGGTCGTGGAACGATGTGCTCAGTCAGGTTACGTTTGGTTAGGTTAGGTTAGAGTACGTTTGGTCAGGATGGCTTCGTCTTTTGTGGTGTACACTGCTCTTCAGTGTATCTCTGCGCTCTACTGTTCTCTACTACAATCTGCTCGACTCTGGGCAGGCCAGCAATAGCGGTCGCGGAACGTTAGGTTGAGACATATTACGTACTGTTTTGTTACGTTTGGCTAGGTTAAGATAGGATAGCTTCGACTTTTGTGCTATACACAGCCACTCAGTGGATTCCTGCGCTCTGCATTGCTTTCATCTGCTCTGCTTGGCTCTGGGAGGGCCAGGAATTTTTGTATCTGCGCCTCATGTTAGGTTAGGCTGTGTTGGGCTATGTTAGGTTAGGACAGTTTGGGATATGCTATACTAAATTTTTGCCCTATACACTGCAATGTGGTGGACTACTGGGCTCTACTCTGCTCTTGTATACTCTGCTTCGCTATGGGAGCCAGCAGTAGTGCTCTTCGCACGATAGGCTGTGTCATGTTGCGTTTGTTTGTGTTACGTTTGGTTAGGTTACTACTGGATAGCTTTGACTTTTTTGCCATACACAGATATGCGATCTATTTCTGCGCTCTACTGTTCTCTAATATGTTCTGCCCCGCTCTGGGGTGGCCAGCAATTGTGGTCGCGGCAAGCTACGAACTGCTTGGCTACGTTCGGATAGGTTCGGCTTGTGTATCCTAGACTTTTCTACCATACACTGCAATGTGGTGGATTACTGCGCTCTACTGCTTTCTCGTACATTCTGTTTGTATCTATGGAGGCCATCAATACTGGTCGCGGCACGTTAGGTTGTTCCTGATGACGTCAAGCCGTGTTAGGTTTCTCAGGGTTAGGCCAGCATTGCTTTGACTTTTGTACTCAAAACTGCTATTCTACGGAGTTCATGTCTCCACCCTCCTCTATAATATTCTGCTTGTCCCTGGCGACGCCAAGAATAGTGTTCGCGGCACGTTAGCTTGTGTTACGTTACGTTTGATTAGGTTAGGTTACGTCAGATTAAGTTAGGATGTCCTCGACTTTTGTGGTGTACACTGCTATGCGGTGGATTTCTGGGCTCTACTTGGATCGAATATGCTCTGCTTTGCTCTGGAGAGGGCAAAAGCTGTGAACGCGGCGCGTTAGGTAGGGTTAGATAACGTTTGATCGGATAATGTTAATTTGGGTTAAGTTATGATAGCTTTGACCCTTGTGCTCAGCACAGATATCCTATGGACTTCTGGGCACCACTGAGCTCTATCATGTTCTGCCTGTCTCTGGGGATGCCTGCAATAGTGGTCATTGCACGTTAAGTTCTGTTCTGTTACGTCTCGTTGTGGTCCGCTTGTTTGTGTTAGGGTTGTGTAGCTTTGAAATCCTTGGCATAGACTGTTATTTGGTGGATTTCTGCGCTTCACTCCTCTCGATAGTACCCTGCTGGAATCCGTGGGCCAGCAATAGCTATCTGGGCTAATTAGGCTATATTATGTTTCATTTGTTCGCATTGTGATTGGGTAGATTGTATTAGGTTAGGTCAGGTTCGGATAGGGTACCTTCGGCTATTGTCCTTTAAGCAGTAATGCAGACGTTTCCTGCGCTATACAGTGCTCCAATATGTTCCGCTTGGCTCTGTGGGTGCCAGCAATAGTGGCCTGGGCAGGTTTGGTTGAGTTAGGTAAGTAGGTAACTTTTGGTTAAGTTACGTATGTTTGGGTTAGGATTGGATAGCTTCGACTACCTTGGCATGGAGTGTTATTGGGTATATTCCTACTACCCACTCTGCTCTGCTGTACTCTGCGCGACCCTGGGGAGGACAGCAACAGTGGTAGCTGTACGTCAGATTGAGTTAGATTACGGTCGGGTATGTTACGATTGGTGAGGCTAGGTGTGAGTAGCTTCGACTTTTGTGCTATACACTGTCATTCGCCGGATTTCTGCACTCTACTGTACTGTAATATGTTCAGCTTGGCACTGGAAAGGGCGGTAATGTTCGTATCGGCATATTATGTTTTGTTATGCTACGTTTGGTTAGGATAGGTTATGTCAGGTTAGGTTAGAGTATCTTTGACCTTTGTGATATCCACTGCAATGCGGCGGATTTCTGCGCTCTA
>NW_016908352.1:6043-12568 GCF_001483705.2 Eufriesea mexicana | reverse complement strand
GGTATCTTTGACATTTCTGCTATTCGCTGCTACTAGCCGGCTTCCTACTCTCCGGTGTGCTCAAGTGCATTCTGCTTGGCCCTGGGGATTGCAGTGATAGTGGCCTCGGCACGGTAGGTTGGGTTATGTTACGTTTGGCTTTATTACGCTTGGTTAGGTTAGGACAGGGTTGATCTGACTTTTGTGCTATTCACTGTTATTCAGTGGACCTCTGCACTCCACTGTGCTCTGGTATATTCTGATTGGCTATGTGGAAGTCAGCAACAAAGGCCCATTAGGATCACATACGTTACGTTAGGTTATGTCACGTTTTGTTAGTGTAGTCTAGCGTATCCTTGACGTTTGCGCTTTAGGCTGGTATCCGGTGGGCCTTTGCGCACTACTGCGATCTAACATGCTCTGCTTTGCTCTGGGGAGGCCAGAAATAGTGGCCGCGGCGTGTTCGGTAGAGTTAGGTTTCGCTTGGTTAGGTCAGGCTTGTTTAGATTAGGATAGGATATTTCTCACTTCAGCGCATTACACTGAATTGCGGCGGATTTCTGCGCTCCGCTGTGCTCTAGTATGTTCTGCTTCTTTCTGGGGAGGTTAGTAATGATGGTCTCACCATGTTAGGTTGAGATCGCCTGCGTTTGGTTAAGTCATGCTAGCTATGGTTATGTTCGGATAGCTTTGTCTTTTCTGCTATGCACTGCGATACTATGAACTTCTGCGCTCTACTCTCCTCTAATATATTCTGCTTGGCTCTGGGGTGGCCAGCAATTGTGGTCGCGTCGCGTCGGGTCGGGTTAAGCTATGTTCGGTCTTGTTACCTTCGGTTAGATTTGGATATGGTAACCTCGACTGTTGTGCTGTGCACTGCGAATCTATGAATTCCTGCGCTCTACTCTCCACTAATACGAACTACTTGCCTCTAGGGAGTGCAGCAGTGGTAGTCTCGGCTTGTCAGGATGAGTTAGGATACGTTTGGTTACGTCATGTTTGGACATCTTAGGATACGACACCTTTGGCTTTTATGCTATACACGGCTATTCGGTGTGTTTATACGCTGTACTGTGCTCTAGTACATTCTGCTTTGATATGTGGAGGCCAGAAGTAGTGCTCTCGTCATTTTAGACTGGGCTATGTTGCGTTCGGTTATGCTGCGTTTGCATAGGTTTCGGACAGGATAGCTTAGACTTTTGCGTTATACACTGCTCTTCGGTGGATTTCTTCCTTCTACATTACTCAAATTTGCACCTCTCGCCTCCCGGGATGCCAGGAGTAGTGGTCGCGGCACGTTATGTATAGTTAGGCTACGTTCGGTTAGGTTAGGCTTTGACTGATTAGGTTAAGACATCTTTGCCTTTTGTGCTATACACAGCAGTGCGCAGAATTACTGAGCCCTAGTGTGTACTAGTTTGTTCTGCTTGACTCTCGGGAGGTAAGCAATAATCGCTGCAAGTTAGATTGTGTTTGATTACGTTTGCTTAGGTTAGGTAAGTCTTGGTTTGGCCAGGGTATCACTCTCTTCTGCGCTACACTGCAATGTGTTCGATTTCTACGTTCTCCTGTGGTTTAAGATGCTCTACGTGGCTCTGCGGACTACAGCAATAGTGTTCTCGGCACCTTAGGTTAGATTATGATACGTTTCCTTATATTGAGTTTGGATAGGTTACGAACGCGTAGAGCTGACTTGTGTGCTATATACCGATATTCAGTGAATTTGTACCATCTACATAGCTCTACTATACCCCTATCGAAGCAGGGGAGGCAAGTAATGGTGGCCTCGGCATGTTAGGTTTGGATATGCTACGTTTAGGACGGTTATGTTAGTCTGGGTTAGGTTTGGAAAGCTTTGTCTTGCGTGGTACACACTGAAAGTCGGCGGGCTTCTACGCCCTACTGTGCTCTACTATATTCTGCTTGGCCGTGGGGAGTCCAGCAACAGTGATTGTGTCACGTTAGGTTGAGTTAAGTTACGTTTGGTTACGTTACGATTGGTTATGTTAGGAGGTTCCTGCTACGGCTTGTGCGCTATACACTGCTGTTCTGCTCATTTCTGCACTCCGCTGTGCTCTAATATGTTCAGCTTGGCCCTGGGGCGTCCAGCAGTAGCGGTCGCTGCTCGTTATGTTAAGATACGCTTCGTTTGGTTAGGTTATATTTGTTTGGGTCAGGTTTGCGTAGCAGCGACTTTCCCTCTTTAGACAGCGATTCTATGGATTTCTGCTCTCTACATTTCTCTAATATGTTCTGCTTGGCCCTGGGAAAGACCGCAACGTTGGTCTCGGCACCTTTTGCTTAGTTGGGCTACGTTTGGATGGTTTATGTTAGGACAGGTTACGATAGGATATCTTTACTTTTGTGCCTCATACTGCAACGCCTCGGACTTCTGTGACCTACTGTGCTCTAGTATATCCTGCTTGGCTCTGGGGAGGTCAGCTATAGTGGTGTAGGGCGGATAAGTGGGGTTCTGTTACGTTTGGTGAGGTTAGGCTGCTACATGTTTGGTCAGCATGTCTCCGAATTTTGCGCTACGCACTGCAATGCAGTCAATTTCTACGCCCTACTGAGCTCCGTTGTATTGTTTCTGGATCTGCGGAGGCCGGTAATTGTGGCCCCGGCACGCAAGGCTGAGATAGCTTACGTTACGTTAGGTTAGGTTACGTTATGGGCGGTTAACTTAGCTTTGACCTTCGTACTGTACACTGGTATCCGTTGGATTTCTGCGCCTGACTGCGCTCTTCTATACTCTGCTAGGCCTTGGCGCGGCCAGCAACAGTGGAAGCGGCGCGGTTTGTTGAGATGGTCTACGTTTGGCTAGGTAATGTTAGTTTGGGTTAGGTATGGGTAGATTTGACTTTAATGATGTACAATGCCGTTCTATGGATTTCAGCGCCCTACTCTCCACTCATCCATTCTGCTTTGCTCCGTGGAGTGTAGCAATTGTGGTCTAGGCACGCTAGGGTGGGATATATTATGCTAGGATACTTTACGTTTGGCTTGGATAGGACAGAATATCACAGACTTGTGTGCCCAGCACTACGATTCTATGGGATTATGTGTTCTACTCTCCTCTAATATGATGTGCTTGGCTCTGTGCATGTCAGCAGCAGTGTTCGTGCCACGTTAGGATGAGGTTGGTTACGTTCGGTTGCGTTACGGTTGCTCAGGTTTGGAGGGCCTAGCTACGACTTTTGAGATATACGCTGATATTCAGCGGATTTCTGTAATCTACTGTGCTCTAACATACTCAGCTAGGCTCTTGGAGGGCCTGCAATAGTGGTATCGGCACGTTACGTTGAGTTAGGCTACGTTTGGTATGGTTGCGTTAGGTCCCATTGGGGTACGTTTGACTTTTGTGCTTCACACTGCAATGCGGCGGATTTCTGCGCACTGTCGTGCTCTAGTGTATTCTGCTTGGCTCTGTATAGGCCAGCAATAGTGATCTCGGCGCGTTAGGTTTGCGTAGGCTACATTTCCATATGAAAATTTTGGATGTGTTAGGAGAGAACAGCTGAGGCTTTTGTGCCATTCACCGCTATCCGGTAAATAGTGCCGCTCTACTGCGCTCTTATAAGTTCTGCATAGCTTTGTGGTGGCCAGTAATGGTGGCATTGGCACGTTATGTTGGGTCATTTGTGCTCTACCATATTCTGCTTGGCCCTGGGGCGTCCAGCAGTAGTGGTTGCGGCTCGTTATGTTAAGATAGGCTTCGTTTGGTTAGGTTATATTTGTTTGGGTTAGGTTTGTGTAGCAGCGACTTTCCTTCTTTACACAGCGATTCTATGGATTTCTGCTCTCTACACTTCTCTAATATGTCCTGCTTGGCTCTGGGAAAGACCGCAATATTGGTCTCGGCACCTTTTGCTTAGTTGGGCTACGTTTGGATGGTTTATGTTAGGACAGGTTAGGATAGGATATCTTTACTTTTGTGCCTTACACTGCAACGACTCGTACTTCTGTGATCTACTGTGCTCTAGTATATCCTGCTTGGCTCTGGGGAGGTCAGCAACAGTGGTGCAGGGCGGATAGGTGGCGTCTTGTTACGTTTGGTTAGGTTAGGCTGGTTCAAGTTTGGTCAGCATGTCTCCGAAATTTGCGCAACGCACTGCAATGCAGTCAATTTCTACGCCCTACTGAGCTCCGTTGTGTTGTGTCTGGATCTGCGGAGGCCGGTAATTTTGGTTCCGGCACGCAAGGTTGAGATAGCTTAAGTTACGTTACGTTAGGTTACGTTATGGGCGGATAACTTAGCTTTGACCTTCGCACTGTACACTGTTGTCCGTTGGATTTCTGCGCCTGACTGCGCTCTTCTATACTCTGCTAGGCCATGGTGAGGCTAGCAACAGTGGAATCGGCGCGGTTTGTTGAGATAGTCTACGTTTGGCTAGGAAATGTTAGTTTGGATTAGGTATGGGTAGCTTTGACTTTAATGCTGTACAATGCCGCTCTATGGATTTTTGCGCCATACCCTCCTCTATGCTATGCTCCGCGGAAGCCAGGCAATAGTGGTCGCGGCACGTTAGGTTCCGTTAGGTTACGTTCGGTTATGTTACGCTTTATTACGTTTGGACACGGCAAGTTTGACATTTGCTTGATACACTGCGATTTTTCGAATTTCAGCGCCCTACTCTCCACTCGTCCATTCTGCTTTGCTCCGTGGAGTGTAGCAATAATGGTCTAGGCACGCTAGGGTGGGATATATTATGCTAGGATACTTTACGTTCGGCTTGGATAGGACAGGAAATCACCGTCTTGTGTGCCCTACACTACGATACTATGGTATTCTCTGTTCTACTCTCCTCTTATATGATGCGCTTGGCTCTGTGCATGTCGGCAGCAGTGTTCGCGCCACGTTAGGATGAGTTTGGTTACGTTCGGTTGCGTTACGGTTGCTCAGGTTTGGAGGGCCTAGCTACGACTTTTGAGATGTAGACTGATATTCAGCGGAATTCTGTAATCTACTGTACTCTAACATACTCAGCTAGGCTCTTGGAGGACCTGCAATAGTGGTATCGGCACGTTACGTTGAGTTAGGCAACGTTTAGTAAGGTTGCGTTAGGTCAGATTGGGTTAGGGTTCCTTTGACCTTGGAGCTTCACACTGCATTGCGGCGGATTTCTGCGCTCTGTCGTGCTCTAGTGTATTCTGCTTGGCTCTGTTAATGTCAGCAATAGTGGCCAAGGCACGTTTGGTTGTGTTAGGCTAAGTTTGGTTATGATATGTTTGGTTAGGTTAGGCTAGGGTAACTTAGACTCTTGCGCCGTAAGCTACTATTCTGTGGATTTCTGCCCACTACTCTGGTTTAATATGATCTGCCTTGCCCTGGCGAGGCCAGAAATAGTAACCGCGGCCCGTTAGGTTGTGTTAGGTTACGTTCCGTTGGGTTCGGCTCGTTTGGGATAGGTTTTCCTAACTTGGACTTTCGCGGTATACACTGCTATTCCGTGGATTTCTGCGCTCTACTGTGCTCCGTTACGTTCCGCTTGGCACTGGGGATGTCAGCAATGGTGGTTCCTACTCTTTGGGTTTAGTTAGTCTACGCTTGATTAGGTTAGGTTAGGTTAGGTAAGGTTATGTGAGGGTATACAAGACCTTTGTGCTATTCACTGAAGTACGACGAATCTCTGCGCTACACTCTGCCCTAATAAGATCTGCTTGGCTCTGAGGAGGCCAGAAATAGTGGTCTCAGCACGCTTGGGTTGTATAGGATACGTCTGGTTATGTTACGTTTGTTCTGTGTAAGTTTCCCACATCTTCCACTTTCGTGGTACACACTGATCTTATGAGGATTTTTGCACTCTATTGTACTCTGGTATGTCCTGCTTGGCATTGGGGTGACCAACTATAATGGTCTCGCCACGTTGGGTTGAGTTATGTTACGTTTGATTACAATACACTTCGTTAGGTTACTCTGGGGTTGCTTTGACTTTTGTGCTGTACACTGCTATTCGGTGGATTTCTGCGCTCTACAGTGCTCTAGTATTCCCTGCATAGCTCATGGGAGGCCGGCAATAGTGGTTTCGGCACGTTGGGTGGTCTTATGTTACGTTCCGTTACGTTACATTTGGTTGGGTGAATATAGTGCAGCCTAGACTTTTGTGCTATACACTGCTATTCTATGGACCTATGCGCACTACCCTCACCCAATATGCTATGCTCTGCTCTGGAGAGCGTAGCAGTAGACGTCTCGCCAGTTTATGTTGTATTAGGCTACGTTTTGTTACTTTACCTTTGTTCATGTAAGGATTGGATATCTTTGGCTTTTGTGCTACTCGGCGCTATTCGGGGCGTTTCAGTGCTATCATGTGCCCCAATATGTTCTGCTTGGCACTGGCGTGGCCAGCAGTATTGGTCTCGTCACGCTGGGTTGAGTTCGGTTACGTTAGGTTAGGTTAGGTTATGTCAGGATAGGTTAGGATGTCCCGTACTTTTCCGCTAAAAACTGCTATTCGGTCGATCTCGGCGTTCTACATTGCTCTGCTATACTCTGCTTAGCTGTCGTGAGGTAATCAATAGCGGTCGTGGCACGTCATGTTGGGT
>NW_016908352.1:0-4430 GCF_001483705.2 Eufriesea mexicana | reverse complement strand
TGGGTTAGCATAGCTTTGACTTTCGTGGTGTACACTGCTATTCTGCGGATTTCAGCGCTCTACTGTGCTCTGCTATGTTCTGCTTGGCACGGGCTATGTTCTGCTAGGACAGAAACGGTGGCCGCTGCGCGTTAGGTAGAGTTAGGTTATGTTCGGTCAGGTTATAGTTGTTCGCGTTAGACTAGAATGTCATTGCCTTTTGCGCTGTACACTTGAGTGCGGTGGATTTCTGCGCTCTGCCGTGCTCTAGTATGTTCTTCTAGTCTCTGGGAGGGCCAGCATTAGTGGCATCGGCACGCTACGTTGAGATAGGCTACGCTCCGATTGGTCAGGTTAGGTCAGGTTAGGATAGGATATCTTCGGCATCTGTCCTTTGCACTGAAATGCAGCGGATTTCTGCTTCCTAATGTGCTCTGGTACGTTCCGCTTGTCTCTGGGAACCCCAGCAATAGTGATCGCTACTGCTTTACGTAACGTAACAGAAACCAACGTGCCGAGACCACTGTTGCTTGAATCCCCAGGGCCAAGCAGAATATACTAGTGCGCAGTAGAACACAGGGATCCACCGTATGGCAGTGCATTGCACAAAAGACGTAACCATCCTTTCCTAACCAAATAAATCGTAACAAAACCAAACATAACATACCTGCACCTAACGTGCCGCGAGCACTATTTCAGGCCTCCCAGAAGGCAAGTAGTGCATATTAGAGCAGAGTAGAGCACAGAAATTCATAGAATCCCAGCGTATAACAGAAAAGTCAAAGCTACCTGGACCTAGAACACACCAATGTAACCTAGCCAAACGTAACCTAACTCAACCCACCGTGCCGAGGCCACCATTGCGGACTTCCCCAGATTCAAGCAGAAAATATTGGAGTGCAGAAGGGCGCAATGATCCACCGTGTAGCGGTGTATGTCACAAAACTCGCAGCTATCCTATCCCAACCAACCCATAGGTAACGTAACCAAACGTAACATAACTCGAACTAACGTGCTGGGACCACTATTGCTGGCATACTCAAGGACAAGCAGTATTTAGTAGAGCACAGTAGAGCACAGAAATTCATGGAGTCGCTTTGTATAGCACAGAAGTCACAACTACACTATCCTAACCTAACCAAACGTAACATAGGGACGGTAACCTAACCTAACCTAACGTGCCGTGGACACTATTGATGGCCTCCGCGGTGCCATGCAGAATATACGGGTGCACTGTAGAACGCAGAAATCCGCCGAAAATCAGTGTATATCACAAAAGTCATAGCTACCCTTTCCTAACCTAACCAATCTTAATTTAACCTAACGCATCCTAACTACAGGAATCGTGCCGCGACCCCTATTTCTGGCCTCCCCAGAGCCGAGCAGAACATATTACAGGAGAGTAGAGCGCACATACCCACCAAATAGCGGTGTACGGCACAAACCTCGCAGCTGTCCTGTCCTAACTTGACAAACGTAACACGACCAAACGAAACATAACACAACAAAACATGCCGAGGCCACTATTGCTAGCATCTCCATCGCGGAGCAGAACATGTTGGAGGGGAGTAGAGCGTAGAAGTCCCCTGAATGATTGTGTGTAGCAGAAAAGTCAAAGATAGCATAACCTATCCCCAACCTACCTAACCAAACCAAATGTAGCTTAATCCAAACTAACGATCGTAGACCATCATATCTAGCCTCGTAAGGGTCATGCAGAGCATACTGCAGCAATGTAGAGTGCAGAGATCAGCCGCATTGCAGTCTATATCACAAAAGTCAAAGATACCATGGACTAACCTGACCTACCATAACCTAACGTAACATAACGTAACTCATCCTAACCAGACGCGGCCACAATTGCTGGCGACCCTAAGGACAAGCAGAAAATGATAGAGCACAGTAGAGCGCAGGAGTGCATAGGAAAGCAGGGTTGAGCACAAAAGTCGAAGCTATCCTAGCCAAACTTAATCTAACCTAAGAAAGCCAAACGTAATATGACTCAACCTGACGTGCCGCGACCACTATTGCTGGCCTTCGCAGAGTCCAGCAGAACATGCTAGCACACAACAGAGCGCAGAAATCCACCGAAATGCAGTGTACACCGCGTAGGTCAAATCTACCCAGTCCTAACCGAAACAATCATAACCCAACCGACGCAGCATGGCACAACTAACGCACCGAGGCCACAATTGCTGGCCTCCGTAGAGCCAAGATGTTTATATTAGAATTCAGTCGTTAGCAGAAATCCACCGAATAGCTGTGCATAGCACAAAAGTCAATGCTTTCTTATCCTAACCTAGCAAAACGTAACACAACCGATCGTAGCCAAACTCAACACAACGTGCCGACACTACCATTTCTGGTATCCCAAGAGCCAAGCAGAGCATATTGTAGCTCGTGTAGAGCGCAGAAGTCCACCGAATGACCGTGAAGAGCATAAAGGTCTATGTTATCCCATCCTATCCTAAAGAAACGTAACATAACAAAGCATAATCTAATTCAAGCTAACGTGCCGAGACCACCACGGCTGCCCTCCCGAGACCCAAGCATAACGTACTAGGGTACAGTTGAGCGCAGAAATCGGCCGAATTGCAGTGCATAGCACAAAAGTAAAAGCTATCCTAGCCAAACGTAGCCTAACCTATCCTAACCGATCTTAACCTAACATAACCCACATAACCTAATCTAACCTATCCCATCTAACCTAACCTAACCTAACCTAACCTATCTTTACCGAACCAAACATAATCTAACCTGTCCTAACCTAACCTAAACAATGATACTACTAATTCTATGGCTCTGTAGAGCGCGGAAATCCTCCGAACAGCCGTTCATAGCGCAAAGGTCGGAGATATAGCCTCATAACACAGCCGGTTGTAATATAACCAAACGTAACCTAATGCAAACTAACTTGCCGCGGCCGCGGTTGCTGGCTTCGCCAAAGCCCGAGAGAACATGTTATTTGACAGTAGGACGCAGAAATCCATTGAATCGCAGTGTATATCAGAAAAGTCTATGAAACCCAAGCCAAACACAATCAAACAGAGCCTAACCAAACATAGCCTAACTCAGCGTAACGTACCACGAACACCATTGCTGGTGTCCCCACGGCCAAGCGGAATATAGTAGAGCACAGTATAGCTCAAAAAGCCACAAGATAGCAGTGTATTGCACAAAAGTCAAAGATATCCTAACCTATCCAGACCTAATCTATCCTAATGAAATATCACAGTAGAGCGCAGAAGTCTACCGAATAGCAGCGTACAACACTAAAGTCAAGGTCGTCCAGACCAAACGTCCCCTAACCTGACCTAACCGAACGTAACCTTACTCAGCCTATCGTGCCACGACCGCTATTTATGGTCTCCCCGAAGTTGAGCAGAGTATAGTAGCGCTATGTAGAGCGTACAGATCCACCGAATAGCAGTCCATAGCACACAAGTCCGTCTTCCCTACCCTAACCCATCAAAATGTAATGTTAGCGGAAGTTACATAACTGAACCTAACGTGCGGAGACCACTATTGGTCGCCTCCCCAGAACCACGCAGAGCATATTATAGCAGAGCAGAGGATAGAGGCTGACCCCATTGCCGTGTAAAGGGCAAATGTCGGAGATAACCTGGCCGAAACTAACCTTACCTAACAAAGCCGACCATGACATTACTCAACCTAGCGTGGCGAGAGCACTGTACCTGGCGTCCATAGAGACAAGCAGAGTGTGATAGCGCACAGAAGGGCGCAGAGGTGTATAGAATAGCAGTGTGTAGCAGAGAAGTCAATGCTATCCTAACCTATCTCAACGTAGCCTAGCCTACCCGAACGTAACCTTACTCAACCTAACTTGCAGCGACCACTATTGCTGGCCTCCTAAGAGTGGAACGGAGTGAAGAAGCAAATGTAGAGCGCAGAAATCCATAGAATCGCAGTGCACATCACAATAGCCGAATCTACACTATCCTAACATATCCAGACGTATCATTACCGAACGTAGCTTAACTTCACTTAACGTGCCGGGACCGCTATTGCTTGCCTCCCAAGAGCCATGCGGGATACACTAGAGCGCAGATGACGCGGGAATCCACCGAACGACAGTTTTTACCACGACAGCCAAGGTCACCCGAATCTTACCTAGAAGAACACAACACACCCAAACGTTGCATAGCTCAACCTAAATTTCCGAGGCCACTATTACTATCCTCCCCAGTGACGAGCAGGGTGTAGCAGAGTAATGTACAGCCCAGAAACCTGCCGAATAACGGCGTATAGCACAAAAGACAAATTTAACCTCTCCTACCCTATGCAAACGTAATACAACAAAAGGTAACATAACGTAACTTAGTGTGCCCAGATCACTACTCATGGCATACCCAGAGGCGAGCAGGGTGTACTAGAGCACAGTGGAGCGCAGAACGCCACCAGGTTGCAGTGTATCTCACAAAAGTCAGGGA
>NW_016908351.1:0-1864 GCF_001483705.2 Eufriesea mexicana | reverse complement strand
ATGTATGGATTGTTGCATGGATGTATGGGTTGATGGATGTTTGGATTGGTGGATGTATGGATGGGTGGATGTATGGATGGATGGATGTATGGAATGGTGTAAGTACGGATGGATGGATGTTTATGTGGATGGATTTACGGATGTATGGATCGATGGATGTATGGATGGGTATATATATGGATGTATGGATGTATTGATGTACAGATGTATGGATGCATGAATGTATGCTTGTGTGGATGTATGTATGGACGTTTCTGTGGATGTATGTGTGGATGTATGGATGGATGTATGGAAGGATTTGTGTATGGATGTATGTATGGACGAATGGACCTGTGTATGTATGGAAATATGTATTGATGTATGTATGGACGTATGGATGGGTGGATGGATGGATGGATGTATGGATGGGTGGACGGATGTCTGGATTGATGGATGTATGGGTCTATGGATGCATGGATGGGTGTATGTATGGAGGGATGGATGTATGGAAGGATAGATGTTTGGATGTATGGATATATGGATGAGTGGATGTATAGATGGGTGGATGTGTAGATGGATGGGTGTATGGAATAATGGAAGTACGGATGGATGTATGTATGGATGTATGGCTGTTTGGATGGATGTATGTGTGAATGATTTGTGGTATGGATGGATTGGTGTACGGATGTATGGATGTATGGATGTATATATGTATGTATGTATGGATGGATGAGGTTATGGATGGATGGTAGTACGGTTGGATATATGTATGTATGGATGGCTGTATGGATGGATGGATGTATGCATGGAGGTATGGATGGATGGATGTATGGGTGCATGTATGTATGGATGTAAGAATGTATGGACGATACGGATGTATGGATGTATGGATGTATATATTTATGGATGTATGGATGGATGGATCGATGTATGTATGGGTGTATGGATGTATGGATGTATGTATGGAAGGATGTATGGATGTATGTATGGTTGGTTTTATGTATAGATGGATGGATTTATGGATGTATGGATGTATGGATGTATATATTTATGGATGTATGGATGGATGGATCGATGTATGTATGGGTGTATGGATGTATGGATGTATGTATGGATGGACGTATGGATGTATGTATGGTTGGTTTTATGTATAGATGGCTGGATTTATGGATGTGTGGATGTATGTATGTATGTATGAGTGTATATACGTATGTACGAATGTATGGATGATACGGATTTGTGGATGTATGGATGTATATATGTATGGATGTATGTATGGATGGATGAATGAATGGACGGATGTATGGATGGTTCGATGTATGGATGTATATATGGATGGATGTATGGATGTGTGTATGGTTGGATGGATGTATGGATGTGTGTATGGTTGGATGGATGTATGGATGGACCTATTTATGGATGTGTGGATGTATGGATGCATGGATGGATGGACGTATGCTTGTATGTATGTAGGGATGTACGAATGTATGGATGTACGGATGAATGGATGTACGGATGTATATATGTCAGGATGTATGGATGCATGCATGTATGGATGTATGGATGTATGGATGTATGGTTGTATGGATGGATGGATGTATGGATGGACGGATGTGTAGAAAGTAGGATATATGGATGGATGGATGTATTGATGTACAGATGTATGGATGCATGAATGTATGCTTGTATGGATGTAAGTATGGATATTTTTATGGATGTATGTGTGGATGTATGGATGGATGTGTGGCGGAATCTACCTGTGTATGTATGGATATATGTATTGATGTTTGTATGGACGTATGAATGGGTGGCTGGATGGACTGTTGTATGGATGTATGGATCGATGGTTGTATGGATGGGTGGATGTATGGATGGATGGATGTAT
>NW_016908350.1:0-214 GCF_001483705.2 Eufriesea mexicana | reverse complement strand
CCTTCAATCCAATGGCAAGTACAGCCATCTACTTGTCAGAGAATAGGCCTATTCGAAATGTATAATCTGTTATAGCTTGGTGAGAAGATCGCCTAACGCCTTCAATCCAATGGCAAGTACAGCCATCTACTTGCCAGAGAATATGACTACCGAAAATCTATAAGCTGTCACAGCTTGGCGATCAGATCGCCTAACGCCTTCATTCCAATGGCAA
>NW_016908349.1:236-491 GCF_001483705.2 Eufriesea mexicana | reverse complement strand
CGGCCTAACCTAAACTAAACCGACGTTACGTAACCCGACCTAACCTAACCCATCCTAACCTAACCCGACCCAACCTAACCTAACCTAACCTACTCTAACCTAACCGATCCTAACCTAACCTAACCCAACACAACCCAAACCAACCCACCGCAACCTAACCTAACCTAACCTATCGCAACATAACCCGACATAACCTAACCTAAGCCCACCTGATGTAACCCGATCTAACCTAACCGAACCCAACCTAACCCGAGC
>NW_016908349.1:0-203 GCF_001483705.2 Eufriesea mexicana | reverse complement strand
ACCCAACGTAACCTAAACTAACCTATCCGAAAATAAGCTGATGTGACCTGACCAGATCGAACCTAACCTAACCTAACCTAACCAAACTTGAAGTGGCCTAACCGGGCGTGACATGACCTCACTTAACCCAACCTAACCTTACGTAACCGAACATAACCCAACATAACCAAACCTAACCGAACCTAATTTCACAGAACCTAGCG
>NW_016908348.1:0-524 GCF_001483705.2 Eufriesea mexicana | reverse complement strand
CTATAAATCCATACATCCGTAGTTATGAATATCCATACATTCATACATACGTTGATCCGTCCATCCATACCTCAATCCATCCATACATACACCCATCCTTATATTCATACATCCACACATCCATAAATTCGTCCATCCATACATTAATCCATCTATCCATCCATACATCCATCCACCAATCCATTCATCCATACTTACATACATACATACATAAATGAACACACCCATAAATCCATCCATCCATCCATACACACGTATATCCATAAATTCGTACATCCATACGCCCATACATCCATCCATCCATACATCTATCCATCCATACAACCATACATTCATTCATCCATACATCCATAAGTCCATCCATCCACACCTCCGTCCAACCATACTTCCATCAATCCGTACATCCATACATATATACATCCAGCCATTCATACATCCATACGTCCATCCATACATACATGCATGCATCCATACCTCAAACCATCCTTACATCCGTTCATCCAAACATCCATCCACCCATCCAC
>NW_016908347.1:0-623 GCF_001483705.2 Eufriesea mexicana | reverse complement strand
ACATACATCCATAAATCCATGCATTCACCCATACACTCATCCATACATACATCCACGCATACAGCCATACACAGATCCACCCATCCAGCCATCCATGAATCCATCCAACCATACATCCATCCATCCATACATCCATCTTTCCATACATCCGTCCATCCATACATCCATCTCTCCATACATCCATCCATCCATACATACATCCATTCATGCATCCAAGCATTCATGCATCCATACATTCAGAAATCCATTCACCCACACCTCCATCCATCCATACATCCATCAATCCATACATCCATACATATATGCATCCTTCCACTCATACATCCGTACATCCATCCATACATAAATCCATACCTTAATCCATCCATACATCCATTCCTCCGTACATCCTTTCATCCGTATATCCGACCATCCACACCTCAATCCATCCAAACGTACATTCATCGTTACGGCCATCTATCCATACATCTATTCATCCATACACCCATCCTCCCACACATCCATCCATCCATAAAACCACCCAACCATACACCATCGATCCATACATCTATCCATCCAAAGATCCACCCATTCATACATACATACATCCACACATCCATACACCCATACTTCCATACATCCAT
>NW_016908346.1:0-476 GCF_001483705.2 Eufriesea mexicana | reverse complement strand
AGCTGAAAATATTGGAGCACAGCAGGACGCAGAAATGTACCTCATAGCAGACTATAGCACTAATGTCAGAACTATCCGCTCCTAACATGGCCATCCGACACATAACCAAACGAAACCTATCTCAGACTAAAGAGGCGCGATCGCCATTGCTGCCCTCCCCAGAGCCAAGCAGGGCACACTGAACACGGTAAAGGTCAGAAATGCGCCGATAGCAGTGTACAGCAGAAAAGTTAAAGCTACACGTAAAGCTACACTGAACAAACTTATCCTAACCCATCCTAACCGCATGCAATCTGACTGAAGATAGCGTTCGGAGACCACTACTGCTGGCCTTCCCATAGCCAGGCAGAAAATATTAGAGCACTGCAGGGCGCAGGAATCCACCTGATAGCAACCTATATTTCAAAGACGAAGCTATCCCCTCCTAACCCAACCAATCTTGACATAACCAAATATAGCCTAACTCAACCTAACGC
>NW_016908345.1:0-209 GCF_001483705.2 Eufriesea mexicana | reverse complement strand
ATAGCATTGCAATGGCTATAGCACGCCAATAGAATCTTTCCTATTTATTTATGAAAGACAGCTGGTTCACCACGATATTAGTCGAAAATATCAGTAAAATTGAATTTTACAACGAGATCCTATAGCAATGCGATGGCTATCGCATAGCAATGGAATCTTTCCACCTTCTTTATGCACGAAAGATAGCTCACCACGGTATTAGTAGAAAA
>NW_016908344.1:473231-603781 GCF_001483705.2 Eufriesea mexicana | reverse complement strand
CAGCTATAGCGGTCTCGGCACGTTAGGTTGTGACACATAACATTCGGTTATGTCACGTTTGGTTAGGTTAGGAAAGGATGGTATTGGCTTTTCTGAGTACACCAATGTTTGGTCGATTTCTGCGCCCAACATTGCGCTAGTATGCTCTATTTGGCTCTGCAGAGGTCAGCAGTAGTATTCCCGGGACTATATATTTTCGTATGGTACGTTCGGTTTGGTTAGGTTGGGAGAAATTAAGTTAGGATATCTTTAACTTTTGTACCACGCACTGCAATGTAGTGGATTACTGCGCTCTGCTGTTCCCCAATATATTCGGCTTGCCTCTGGCTGGTAATTAGTAGCGTGCTCGGCGCGTTAGTTTGAGCTAAGCTACGTTCCGTTACGTTACGTTTGGTCATGTTCGCATAGGGTGGCTACGAATATTGTGCTGTGCACTGCGTTTGCACGGATATCTGCGCTCTCCTCTCCACTATTATGCTCTGCTTTGATCTGTGGAAGCCAGCAACAATGGTCGCGGCTCGTTAGGTTGGGAATGGCAATGATCGGATAGGTTATGTCTGGTTGGGTTAGGTAATGATATCTTTGACATATGTGCCCAACACTGATATGATATAGACTTCTGTGCTCTACTGTGCTCTATCATATTCTGCTTGCTTCTGGGGATGCCAGCAATAGCGGTCGCTGCACGTTATGTTGTGTTACTCTACGTTTGGTTAGCTCAGTGTAGGTCCGGTTAGGTTAGGCTATCTTTGCTATTTCGGCTGTACACTGCTACTAAGTCGGCATCTGCGGTCTGCATTGCTATACTAGCCTCTGCTTCGTACTGCGGCGGCCGGAAATAGTGTTCGCGGCACAATTGGTTGGTTTAGGCTACGTTTGGCTTGGCTAGGATAGGCAAGGTTTGGACAGAGTGGCTTTGACATTTGTCTAATACGCTGCTACCCGGAGGATTCCTGCGCTCTACTGTGCCGTAGTATATTCTGCGTGGCTATGTGGGGGCCAAATGTTGTGATCTCTGCACGTTAGGCTGGGTTAGGTTTCGTTTCGTTATGTCACGTTTGGTTAGGTTAGATTGGTATAGCACAGACCATTGTGCTCTACATGTGCCTCCTGTGGATTCCTGCGCTCTACATTGCTCTACTATAATCTGCTCGAGTCTCGGGTATCCCGCAATAGTGATCGCAACATGTTGGGTTCAATTAAAATACGTACCGCCATGTTAGGTTACGTTGCGCTCGGATATGCCTGCTACGACTATTGTGTTACACACTGCTAATCTATGGATTTCTGTGCACTACTGTGTGCTATCGCAATCTGCTTGCGCCTGTGGGCGCCCGGAGTGGTGGTCGCCTCAAGTAGGTTGAGCTGTGTTACGTTCGGTTAGGCCAGGTTCGGTTAGGTTTGTTTGGATTAGCTTTGACTTTTGCGCTATGCACTGCCATTGGGTGCACTTCTTCGCCCTACTGTGCTCTAATATACACTGCTTTCCCCTGGGAGGCCAGAAATAGTGGCCGCGGCATGTTAGGGTGTGTTAGATTACGTTTAGATAGGTTGTGTTGCCATGGGTTAGGCTTTGATAGCTTTGACCTTCATGCTCTGCACTGCCACTCTCTTGACTTCTGCGCTTCACTCTTCTCTAATATGTTCTGCGTGGCGATGGCGATGCCAGCAATAGTGGTATCGGCTCGGCAGGTTGAGCTTTGCAGCGCTCGGTTGCGTTACGCTTAGTTAGGTTAAGACAGGATAGTTTCGACTTTTGTGCTACACACTGCTATTCAGCGGCTTCTGCTGTCTCCTCTGCTCTAATATGCTCTGTTTGGCGCTGGGGGGTCCAGCAATAGTGAACTCGGCTCGTCAGTTTCAGTTAGTCTACGATTGTTTATGTTAATATGGGCAAGGTTAGCTTAGGGTATCGTCGCCTTTTGTGCTATACATCGCGATTCTATGGATTTCTGCGTTCCACTGTCCTCTAATTTGTTCTGCATGGCCCTGTGGATGCCTGCAATCGTACTCGTGGCACGTTAGTATGTGCTAGGATATGCTTGGTTGTATTACGGTTGGCTTCGTTAGGAGGTGATAGCTTTGACTTTTGAGGTATACACTGCTATTGGGTGTAATTCAGCGCTCTACAGTGCTCTAGTATGTTCTGGCTCGCACTGGGAATGCCAGCAAAAATGGTACCTGCACGTTATTTTGAGTTCGGTTACGTTCGGTTACGTTATGTTAGGATAAGTTTGGTTGTGATAGCTTTTACTTTTGTGTTCTGCACTGCATTTCGGTGGATTTCTGCGCTCCACTGTGTTCGACTACGCTCTGCTTGTCTCTGGGGAGGCCAGCAATAGTGGTATCGGCACGTTAGGATGTGTTTAATTACGTTTGGTTCTGCTACGTTTGGTTAGGTTGGGATGGCGAAGCTTTGGCCTCTGTGCTCTACACTGCTATTCCGTGGATTTCTGCGCTCTACTGTGCTTTACCATAAACCACTCGACTCTGGGGAGGCCACCAATTGTGGTCGTGTCGCGATGAGTTGAGATTTGTTTCGTTCGGCTATGCTACCTTTGGATAGGTTAGGAAAGGGTAACATTGACATTTGTCTATACACAGCTATCCGCTGGATTTCTGCGCTGTACATTGTCACACTATACTCTGCTGGTCTTCGGTGTGTCAGTAATAGTGGTCTCGGCGCGAAAGGTACAGGGATGCTACGTTCGGTTAGGTTACGTTTGTCCCGGTAAGGTTCTTTACAGTTTTGATTTACGTGGTGTTCACTGTACTCCAGTGGATTTCTGCCCTCTACTGCTCTCTAATATGCTCTGCTTGGCTTTGGGCAGGGCAGCAGTTGTGGTCTCGTCACGTTACATTGAGTTACGTTACGTTCGGTTATGTTACGATTGGTTAAGTCAGGAAAGGATGGCTTTAACTTTTGTGATAAAAACCGACGTTTGGCCTACGTCTGCCCCTGCTGTGCTCTAATATTTTCCGCTTGGCTATGGGGAGGCCGGCAGTAATGCTCCCGGCGCGATAGGCTGAGTTATGTGGCGCTTGCTTATGCTACGCTTGGTTAGGTTAGGATAGGATGGTTATGACTTTTGTGATGTACACAGCCATGCGGTGGACTTCTACGCTGGACATGGCTTTGATATGTTCTGCTTTGCTCCGGAGAAGACAGCAACTGTGGTCCAGGCCCGCTAGGTTGTGTTATGTCACGTTGGGATATGTTACGTTTGGGTAGATTAGGCTAGGGTTTCTTTGACTTTTGGACTTTACACTGCTATTCCGTGGATCTCTGCGCTCTACTATGACCTACTGCTCTCCGCTATGCACTGGAGTGGCCAGCAATTGTGGTGGCGGCACATTAGGTTGTGTTTGGTGACGTTTGGTCGCGTTACGATTGGTTAGATTAGGATGAGGTACCTTTGATTTTTGTGCTACATACTGCTTTCCGCGTATTTCTCCGCTTTACTGCAGTCTAATATGTTTTGCTTTGCCCTGGGGATGCCAGAAATAGTGGCTGCGGCGTGTTAGGTTTTGTTAGGTTACGTACGGTTTGCTTATGTTAGCATGGGTAAGGTTTGAGTAGCTTTGATTTTTCTACTATTCACTGCGGTTCTATGGATTCCTCCGCCCTACTCTCCTCTAATATGGTGTGCACTACCCTAGCGAGAGCAGCAATAGTGGTCGCGGAACGTTAGGTTGAGTTAGGTTATGTTAGGATGAGCTACGTTTGGCTAGCTTATGATGGGATAGCTTCGGCTTTTGCGCTACACCCTGCTATCCAGCGGATTTCTGCCGTCTACTGCGCCCTTATATGCTCTGCTTGGCTTTGGGGAGGGCAGCAGTTGTGGTCTCGTCACGTTGCTATGTGTTATTTTACGTTCGGTTATGTTACGATTGGTTAGGTTAGGAAAGATTGCTTTAACTTTTGTGATAAACACCTATATTCGGTGGACCTCAACGCTCTACTGTGAGCTAATATGTGCCGCTTGTTTCTGGGGTGGCCAGTAATAATGTTCTTGGCTCCATAGTTTGTGTTACGTTGCGTTTGGTTAGGTTAGGATTGGTTAGGTTTGGTATGGTTGGCTTCGACTTTTGTGCAATACACTGCTATTCGGTGTATGTCTGGGCTCCACATTTCTGTACTCTACTCTTCTCAACTCCAGGGAGGCCAGCAATAGTGGTCGCGGCACGATACGTTTTGCAAAGCTACGTTCGGTTACGTTAGGTTAGGGCAGGTTAGGTTAGGATATCTTTGACATTTGTGCTATACACTGTATTGCGGTGGATTACTGCACTCTACCGTGTTCTAGTATATTCTGTGTGGCTCTGGGCAGGCGAGAAATAGTCGCGGCGGCTCGTTATGTTCGGCTTGATTACGATTGGTTAGATTAGGTTAGGTTGGGTTAGGTATGGATAGCTTTGTCTTCCTTGCTATGCACTGTAATTCGTTGGAATCTTGCACCCTACTGTACTCTACTATACTCTGTTCGAATCTGGGGCGGTCAGCAATAGTGGTCGCGGCAGGCTATTTTGATTTATGATGGGCTTGGTCATGTTACGGTTTGTCGGGTTAGGAAAGTGTGTCTTTAACTATAGTACTATACACGGCTGTTCGGTGGATTCCTGCGCTATACTGTGCTCTAATGTGTTCTGCCATGCTTTGGGGAGGTCAGCAATATCGATGTAGGCACGTTGCGTTGAGTTAAACTACGTTCGGTTTTGCTACGTTTGCTTAGGTTAGGATAGCGAAGCTTCGGCTTTTGTGCTTTACACTGCTCTTCCGTGGATTTCTGCGCTCCACTCTGCTCTACCATAAGCTGCTCGTCTCTGGGGAAGCCGGCAATAGCGATTGTGGCGCAATGAGTTCAGATTTGCCTCGTTCGGTTATGTTTCCTTTGGGTAGGTTAGGAAAGGATAGCGCTGACTTTTGTGCTATAAACAGATATCCGTTCGATTTCTGCGCTCTACATTGATCTACAATACTCTGCTGGTCCATGAGGTGCCAGTAATGGTGCTCTCGGCGCGACAGGTTTAGTTAGGCTGCGCTTGGTTGGGTTATGTTAGTCTGTGTTATGTTTTGGGTAGCTTCGACTTTCGTGGTATAAACTGTTGTCCGGTGGATTCCTGCGATCTGCTGTGCTGTAGCTTGTTCTGCTTGTCTCTATGGTGGCCAACGATAGTGATTTCGGCACGTCAGGTTAAGTTAGGTTACGTTTGTTAATATTGCGCTTCGATAGGTTTTGAGAGGGTAGAGTTGCCTTTTGTGTTATACACTGCTATTCGGTGGACTTCTACGCTCTACCGTGCGCCAATATTTTTTGCATTGTTCTGGGGAGTCCAGCAATTGTGGTTTCGGCGCGTTAGGTTGAGTTATGTTTCGCATGTCTGCGTTAGGCTTCGTTAGGTAAGGATAGGAGGGCTTTGACTTTTGTGCTATACATTGCTGTTCGGTGGGTTTCTGCGATCTATTGTGCTCTAATACTTTCTGCTTTGCACCGGGAGGGACTGTAATGCTCTTCTCGGCACGTTTCGATGTGTTATACTACGTTTGGTTAGGTCATGTCAGGTTGAGTTCGGTAAGGATTGCCTAGATTTTCGTGTTATTCGCTGTCATTCAGAGCATTTCTGCGCTCTACTATGCACTACAATATACTGCATGGCCCTGTGCAGGCCAGCAATTGTGGCCGCGGCACGTTATGTAGAGTAATACTAGGGTCGATTAGGCTATGCTAGTCTGTGCTTGATTTGGATAGCTTTGCCTTTCCTTCTGTACACTGCGGTTCTATGGATTTCTGAGCGCTACTCTCCTATACTATATTCTGCTTTACCCTGGGGGCCAGCAAATTTGTTCTCGGCACGTTAGGTCTGGTAACGTTACGTATGGTCAGGCAAGGTTATGCTAGGTACGGTTAGGGTGGCTCCGACTTTCGTACCGTACACTGTTATCCGGCGGACTTCTGCCCACTACTGTGCTCTACTGCATTCTGCATGGCCCTGGCGATGCCAACAATAATGTTTGACCAACGTTACTTTGAGTGTGTCTACTTAAGGTTAGTTTAGGCTAACTAGACTTAAGTTCGTGTAGTTTCGACTCCTCTGCTATGCACTACAATTCTATGGACTTCTGTGTGCCACTCTCCTCTGCTATTTTCTGCTGGACTCTGGGGAGGCCAGCTGTAGTAGTCGCTGCATGTTAGGTCTAGTAATACTACGCTTGGTTATTTCCCGATTGCTTAGGTTAGGACATTATGGCTTTGACTTCCGAGCTAAACACTGCTAATCGGCTGATTTCTGCGCTCGTCTGTGCTCTAATACTTTCAGCTTGCATCCTGTGTGGCCAGCACAGGTGGTCTCGGCGCGTCAGTTTGAGTCATGTCACGTTTGGTTAGGTAATGGTTCGGCCAAGTTCGGTAACGGTAGCTTTGACCGTCGTGCCATGCACTGCTATTCGGTGGCTTCCTGCGCCCTGCAGTGCACAGCTACAAACTAGTTGGCCCTCGCGTGGACAGCAGTAGTGGTATTGGCGCGCTGGGTTGAGACCTCTTCCGTAAGACTATGTGCGTTTTTGTTATTTCCCGATTGCTTAGGTTAGGACATTATGGCTTTGACTTCCGAGCTAAACACTGCTAATCGGCTGATTTATGCGCTCGTCTGTGCTCCAATACTTTCAGCTTGCATCCTGTGTGGCCAGCACAGGTGGTCTCGGCGCGTCAGTTTGAGTCATGTCACGTTTGGTTAGGTAATGGTTCGGCCAAGTTCGGTAACGGTAGCTTTGACCGTCGTGCCATGCACTGCTATTCGGTGGCTTCCTGCGCCCTGCAGTGCACAGCTACAAACTAGTTGGCCCTCGCGTGGACAGCAGCAGTGGTATTGGCACGCTGGGTTGAGACCTCTTCCGTAAGACTATGTGCGCTTGGTTATGTTAGGAAAGTATAGCATCGACTTTCGTGCTTTACACTGCCATTCGGTAGATCTCTGCGTTCTACTCTGCTCACATATGTTCTGTTGTGCTAAGCGCGACCTGCAGTGGTGGTCTCGGCACGTTAGTCTGCGCTAGGTTACGTTCGGTGTAGTTACATTTGGCTATGGCAGGATAGAGTAGCTTTGTCATCTGTGCAATCCACTGCGATCCTATGGACTTCTGCGCTCTACACTCCTCCCATATTTCTCTTCGGCTCTGGGGAGGGCAGCAATAGCGTCCGCGGCATGTAAGTTTGAGTTACGTCACGTTTGATTAGGCTCCTTTGGAAAGGTTAAGATTTGGTAGCTTTGACTTTTGTGGTACAAACTGAGATTCTAATGATCTTCACATTCCACGCTCCTCTAATATGTTCTACTTGGCGATGTAGAGGCCAGCAATAGTGGTCCACGCACGTTAGTCTTTGTTATCTTACGTTTGGTTTGGTTAGGTTGGGTCAGGCTAGATTAAGATAGACTTGACTTTTGTGCTTTACACTTCAATGCGGCGGATTCCTGCGCTCTACTGGGCTACAGCTTCTTCTCCTTGGCCCAGGGAGGTCAGCAATAGCGTTCTAGGCTCGTTAGGTTGAGTTACGTTACGTTTGGTTATGATACGGTTGGTTAGGTTATGACAGGATAACCTAGAATTTAGTGCTATATATTGCTATTCTGCTGATTTCTGCGCTCCGCTGTGCTCCAATATATTTTGCCTGTCACTGTGAAGTAAACCATGGAGGTCTTGTGTCGTTAGGATTACCTTCCCAACGTTTGGTTAGGTTCGGTTATGACAGGTTAGGTCAGGGTATCCTTGACTTTTGTGCTATACACTGCTATTCGCTGGATTTTTACGCCCTACGTTGCTCTTCTATACCCTGCTAGACTTTGGGGAGGCCAGTAGTAGTTAACGCAGCTCGTTAGGTTCAGGTAAGTTACGTTTGGCTTTGTTACGATTGGTTAGGTTTGGGCAGGACAGCTTTGACTTTTGTGCTATACACTGCTGTTCGGCCGATTTCTGCGTTCTATTGTGATCTAACGTGCTATGCCTTGCTCTGTGGAGGGCAGAAACGGTGGCCGCGTCGAGTTAGGTAAAAGTTAGGTAACGTTTGGTTAGGTTAGGTTTGTTTGGCTTCGGATGGGATATCTTCGACTTTTGTTGTGTGTACTGGAATTAGGTGAATTTCTGTGCTCTAGTTGGCTTTTCTTGGCGCTGAGGCTGCTTGTAATAGTGGTCTCGCCAAGTTGGGTTTTGACAAGCTACTCTTAGATAGGTTATGTTAGTTATGGTTTGGTTTGGATAGCACCCCTTCTGACTTTAGTGCTATAGTCTGCCGCCAGGTGGTTTTCTGCACCCTACGGTGCGCTAACATGATAAGCTTGGCTTTGGAAAGGAGAGCAATCGTGCTCTCGGCACGTAGCGTTGAGCAATGTTACGTTCGGTTTGGATGGATTAGGCTAGGTTTGGACAGAGTAGCTTCTACTTTTGTGCCGAACACTGCCAGTCGGTGGACATCTGCTCTCTGCTTCCCTCTGGTACGACCTGCATGGCACTGGGGCGGGGGGGGGGGCAAGAATATCGTTCTCTGCACGTGAGAATGAGTTAGGCTATGTTCGGTTATGTCCTGTTGGTTTGAGTGTAGCATGGATAACTCTGCCACTCCTCATATACACTGCTATACTACGGATTCTTGCATTCATCTCTCCACTAGTGTGTTCTGCGTGGCTCTGGGTAGGCCAGCAATGGTGGTCTCGGTAGGTTAGGATGAGTTGGCTTACGCTAGGATATGTTACGATTGGTTAGGTGTGTAGCGGATAGTTCCGACTTTAGCGCTATAGCCTACTATGAGGTGGATTTCCGCGCACTACAGTGCTCTAACATATTCAGTGCGGTCATGGGAATGTCAGCGATAGTGGTCTCTGAACTTCATGTTGTGCCAGGTTACGTCAGTTTATGTTGCGTTAGGCTAAGTTTGGTCACAAATAGCTTTCACTTTTGTCCTGTGCTCTAATATTCGGAGGTATTCTGCGCTCTAGTGTGCTCTGGTATGTCCTGCTTGACTCCGAGGAGGCCAGCAATAGTAGTCGCGGCACGTCAGGTTGTGTTACGTTACGCTCGGCTATGTTACGGTGGGTTAGCTTGGAAGAGGATAGCTTTGACTTTAGTGCTATAGTATGCTAATAGCTGGATCTGTGCGCCCTACTGTGCTCTAATATTTTCTGCTTGGCTCTAGGGAAGGCCAGCAATGGTAGTCTCGGAACGATATGTTGAGTCAGGTTGCCTTCGGTTAGGTTGAGTTAGGCTAAGTTCGGTTAGGATCGCTTCTAATCTTTTGCTGTACACTGCTATTCGGTGGATTTCTGCGCTCTACTCTGCTCTAGTACGGCCGGCTTAGATCTGGGGAGGGCAGCAATATCGGTCTCGGCACACAAGGTTTTGTTATGATACGTTCGGTTATGTTACAATTACTTAGGTTGGAGAGGATAGCCTCGACTTTAGTGCTATAGTCTGCAATTAGGTGCATTTCTGCGCCCTCCAGTGTCATAGGATTTTCAGCTTGGCCCTGTCAAGGCCAGCAAAAGTTGCCACGGAGTGCTACGAAGATTCAGGCTACGTTCGGTAAGGTTGGGTTATGATAAGTTTTGTAAGCCTAGCTTTCGCTATTGTACTCTGCACTGCTATGCTGTGTCCTACTTTGCTTTGCGGAGAGTAGCAATAGCGGTTACGGCGCGTTGGGTTGCGTCAGGCTGTGTTTGGCTTTGTTCCGTTTGTTTGGGTTAGTCCCGTGTATCTCCGACCTTTCAGATATAATCTGCCATTCAATGGATTTCTGTGTTCTGCTCTGCTCTAATATGTTCTGCTTGGCTCTGGGGAGGCAAGCAATGGTGTTCGCGGCACGTTACTTTGCGTTATGCTAGGCTTGGTCATGTTACGATTGGTTAGGTTAGGAGGGGATATGTTTGACTATATTGCCATAGTCAGCTTTTGGGTCATTCCTGCGCCCTAGAGCGTTCTAATGCCCGCAGGTCGGCTCTGGGGATGGCAGCAATAGTGGCCTCGGCACGTTAAGTTCTGCCAGGTTACGTTCGGATAGGTTGGGTTATGCTAAGCTTGGTAAGGATAGCTTCGATTTTTGTGCGGTACACAACTATTCGTCGGATTTCTGCTCTCTAATGTACTCCAGTATGTCATGCTTGGCTTTGGAGAGGGCAGCAATAGCGGTCTCGGCAGGTTAGCTCAATTTATGCTATGTTTGCATACGTTCTGTTGGTATGGGTTAGGTCTGAGCAGCTTTGACTCTTCTGATATACACTGCGGTTAATGGGATTTCTGTGTTCTGCTCTCTACTAATGTGCTCCGCTTGGCTCTGCGGTGGCCAGAAAAAGTGGTCGCGGCACATTAGGTTGAGTTAGGTTACGATTGGTTACGTTAGGGTAGTTTCGCCTTTACTTTAATGCTATAGCTTGCTATTAGGTGGATTCCTGCCCCATGCAGTGATCTAATTCTTTCAGCTTGGCTATGGGAATGTCAGCGGCAGTGGTCTCGGCACGTTATGTTGAGTGAGGCTACGTTCGGTTAGGTTGGGTTGGGCTATGTTTGGATGGGATAGCCTTATACTTTGCGCTGTATACTGCTTTGGTGTAAACTGCTGCGCTCTACTGTGCTGTGGTATGGCCTGCTTGGTTCTGGGGAGGAGAACAATAGCGGCATCGGCACGCTAGGTTGAGTCAGGCTATGTTTGGCTGTGTTCTGCTGGTTTGGGTTCGGCTTGGGTGGCTTTGACTTTTGTGTTGAAAGCTGCAATTGTATGGCGTTCTGCGTTCTACTCTCCACTAACGTGCTCCGGTTGACTCCGTGGCGGACAGTAATAGTGGTCGCAGCACTATGGGCTGAGATAGGTGAGGTCAGATTATGCTACTATTTGTAAGGTTAGGGTCGTGTCGCCTCGACTTTACCGCCATAGTCTGATATTAGGTGGATATCTGGTACCCACGGTGCTTTAATGACTTTAGCTTGGCTCTTGGAAGGTCAACAACAGTGGTCTCGGCTCCTAATGTTGTGTCAATATACGTTCGGTTAGTTTGGGTTGGGCAATGTTTGGTCTGGGGAGCTTTAACTTTTGCGCTGTACGCAGCCATTCGGTGGTTTTCTGCGCCCTACTGTGCTCTAGTATATCCTGCTTTGCTCCGGGGAGGGCAACAATAGCGGTCTCGGCACGTTAGGTTATGCCAGGCTATATTTGTCTGTGTTCTGTTTGTTTTGGTTAGGCATGGGTAGGTAGGTACATTCTGATATACACTGCGTATATATGGATTTCTGCGTTCTACTCTCCACTACGGAGTACCGCTTGCGTCAGCGGAGGACGGAAATAGTAGTCTCGGCACGCTAGGTTGAGTTAGGTTACGCTTGATTATGTTACGGTTTGTTATGTTAGGAGAGGATGGCCATCATTTCAGTGCCATAGTCTGCTATTAGGTGAAATTCTGCTCCATACAGTACTTTAATTTTTTCAGCTCGGCTCTGGGAAGGTCAGCAAAAGTGGTCTCGGTGCGTTATGATGAGACATGTTACGTTCGGTTAGGTAGGTTAAGGCTAAGTTTGGTCTGGATTGCTTTAACTTATGTGCCGTACACTGCTGTTCCGTGGACTTCTGCTTTCTACTGCGCTCTAGTGTGTCCTGTTTGATTCTGTGGTGTCCAGCAATTTTCGTCGCGGCACTTCGGCGTAAGCTAGGACACGTGCGGATATGTTACAATTCTCTGGGTTAGGAGTGGATCGCTAACCCTTTAGTGCTACATTCTGCTACTAGGTGGACCTCTGCACCAAACAGTCCTCTCACGTTTTCAGCCTGGATCTGTTAAGGCCAGCAATAGTGGTCTCGTCACGTAACGTTGTGTAAGGCTATGTTCGGTTAGGCTGGGTCAGGCTAAGTTTGGTCGAGGCAGCATTAACTTCTGCGCAGTGCTCTGCTATTAGGTAGATTTCTGAGCTCTACTGTGCACAAGTATGTCCTGTTTGGCTCTGTGGAGGGCAACAATAGTGTTATCTGCACGTTATGTCGACTCAGGTTACGTCCGGTTATGCTGGGTTAGGTTATGTTTGTTCGGGATAGCTTTAACTTTTGTACTGTGTACTGCCATTCGGTGTATTGCTTCGCTCAACTGCGCTCTAGTACGTCCTGCTTATCTCTGGGGAGGCCAGTAATAGTGGTCGCAGCACGTCAGCGTAAGCTCGGGTGCGATCGCTTATGTGACGATTCTTTAGATTATGAGAGGATAACTACAACATTAGTGCTGTGTTCTGCTATTAGGTGGATTTCTCCGCCCTACAGTGCTCTAATATTTTCAGCTTGGCTCTGGCAAGGCCGGCAATAGTGGTCTTGGCACGTTATGATGTGTCAGGTTACGTTCGGTTACGTTTTGTCAGGGTAGGTTTGGCCAGAATAGCTTTAACTTATGTGCTGTACACTACCGTTCGGTGGATTTCTGCTCGACTCTGTGGAAGTCAGAAATACTGGTTTCCTCCCGTTATGTTGAGTGATGTTACGTTCGGTTACATCATGTCGTTTTGGGTAGGTTTGGATAGATCTGATATCCGTGGTGTGCACTGCTATTCGGCGGACTTCTGCGCTCTACTGTGATCAAATATGTTTAGCTTGCCTCTGAGATGGACCGCAGTAGTGGTCTCTGCACTTTACGCGGAGTTATGCTATGCTTGGTTAGGTTAGGTTTGGACAGGTTAGGTTAGGATATCTTTCACTTTTGTGCTATTCGCTTCTATTTGGTGTATCCTGCTCTCTACTGTGCTCTAGTTTCTCTGCTTGGCACTGGCGGTTCAATTAATAGTTGTCTCGTCACGTTTGGTTCATATATGGTACGTTTGATTATATTATGTCAGTGTAGATAGGTTTCGTATAGCTTTGGCTTTCGTGTTATACACTGATATTCCGCGGATTTCGGCGGTCCACTGTGATCTGGTATGCTCAGCTCGGCTCTGGCAAAGATAGCAATAGTGGTCTTAGCACGTCACGCAGGGAGAGGCGCCGTTGGCTTGGGTTAGGTTAGGTCAGGTTAGGTTAGCGTACCTCCGTCATTTGTGCTTTACGCAGCAATGCAGCGGTTTTCCGCGCTCTCCTGTGCTCCAGTATATTCTGCTTGGGTATGGGGATGTCGGCAATAGTGGTCTATGCGCGTTAGGTTGATTTTGGGTACGTTATGTTTGGCTATGTTATGTTTGGTTTGGTTAGACTAGGGTATCTGTGACTTTTGCGCTATAGACTGCTATTCGGTGGATTCCTGCGCACTGCTGTGACCAAGCATGCTCTGCTTTGCTCTCGGGAGGCTAAGAATAGTGGCCACTGCTCGTTAGGTTGAATTACGTTACGTTTGGTTGGGTTAGGTTTGTCTGGGTTTGGTCAGGATATATTTGACTTCTTTGCTGTACACAGACTTCTGCACTCTGCTGTGGTCTAACATGTTCAGCCTTGCTCTGGGAAAGGCAGTAGTAGTGGTGGAGGAACGCAATGTTGAATTAGGCTACGTTCGGTTAGGTTAGGTTATGTTAGGTTAGGTTAGGTTATCCTAGACTTTATTGCTTTACACTGCATTGCGGAGGATTTCTACGCTCTTCGGCGCCATAATATGTTCAGCTTGCACCCGGGAAGGCAAGGAATAGTGATATTGGCCCGTTACGATCTGTTAGGATACGTTCGGATAAGTTAGGTTAGGTCAGGGTAGGTTACGATATCTTTGACTTTTGCGCTTTACGCTTGAATGCGGCGGTTCTCTGAGCTCTACTACGCCCTACTATGTTCCGCTTCGCACTGGGGAAGCCAGTAATAGCGGTCCCGGCACATTAGGTTGAGATACGTTCCGTTATATCACGTTAGCTTAGGTTATGTGTGGATAGCTTCGACTTTTCTGCTATGCACTGCGATCCTCTTGATCTCTGCGCTCTACTGTCCTCCAATATGCTCTGCTTAACCTTGTGGAGGCCAGCAATACTGGTCGCTGCACGTTACGTTGAGATAGATTTCGTTAGGTTAGGTTGAGTAGGCTTAGGCTACGATATCCTAGACTTTTACGCTCAGCTCAGATATTCAATGGACTTCTGTGCGCTACTGTGCTGTATCGTACTCAGCTTGCCTCTGGGGACGCCAGCAGTAGTGGTCGCAGGACGTTAGGTTGAGTTATGTTACGTTCGGCTAGGTTATGTTTGGCTAGATTTGAACAGGTCATCTTTGACTTTTGAGCCGATCACTGCATCGCGGTCGATCTCTACGCTCCACTGCTGTCTCGCACATTCTGCTTGGTTCTGCGGAGGCTAGAAATAGCGGTCTCGGCGCTTTAGGTTTAGTTATGTTACGTTGGGTTTTATTACGTTGGTTTAGGTTATGTCCGGGTAGCTTTGACTTTCGCGGCGTACACCGCTATGCGGCTGATTTTTGCGCTCAAACATACTCTGATATGTTCTTCTCATCTCTGGGGATGACAGAAATAATGTCCGTGGCACGATAGGTTGAGCTATGTTACGTTCGGTTAGATTAGGATTGGATACGTTCGGTTGGGATATCTTTGACTTGTGCGCTAAATACAGCTATTTGGTGTATTTTTGCGCTCTTCAGTGCACTATTATTTTCTGCTAGGCTCTGGTTATGCCTGCAATAGCGGTCTCGGTTCTATAGGTTTTGTTATTCTACGATTCGTTAGGTTAGGTTTGGTAATGGATTGTTAGGGTAGCTTTGACTTTCGTGCTGTAAACAGTTTTTCGGTGTATTTCTGGGATCCACTGTGCTCTAATACATTCTGCTTCGATCAGGGAAGGCCAGGAGCATTGGTCACGGCACGTTGTGTTGAGCAATGCTACGTTCTGTTAGGTTATGTTAGGTCAGGTTAGGTCATGATTTCTTCAATTTTTAGCGCTTTATACTGCTATTTGGTGGATATCTGCGCTTTACGTTGCTCAATTATACTCTGCTCGAATCTGGGGGGGAGTGCATTTGTGGTCGTGGCACGTCGGGTTGTGTTATGCTACATGGTATGTTACGTCTGGTGAGGTTAGGATATGATAATCCAGACTTTTGTACTGTACACGGCTATCCGCCGATTTCTGCGCTCTACTGTGCTCTAGCATATTCAGCTTGACTCCGGGGAGGACAGCAGTAGTGGTCTGGGCACGTTGGGTTGAGTTAGGTTATGTTTGGTTAGGCTAGGTTGGGTTAAGTTTTGCTAGGGTGTCTTTGATTTACGTGCTGTACACCGCTTTTCGGTGGCTTCCTGCGATCTAGAGTGCTCTACTGTACTCTGCTTGACTCCGGGGATGCAAGCAGCAGTGGTCGCGGCACGTTGCGTTGTGTTACGTTAAGTTTGGTTAGGTTAGGTGAGGACAGGTTGGATTGGGATATCTTCGACTTCAGTGCTATACACTGATATACGGTGGATTTCTGCCCTCTGCGGTGCTTTAGTGTATTCTGCTTGTCTCTGGGGAGTCCAAGTTCTGTGTTCGCGGCTCGTTGCATTGAGATATTCTGCGCCTGGTTGTGCTAGATTGGCTTAGGTTAGGTTAGGATATACTCGACTCTTGTGCTATTGATTGCAGTGCGGTGGATTTCTGCGTACTGCTGTGCACTAGTACATTCTGCTTGTCCCTGCAGAGGCCAGAAATTGTGGTCTCGTAGAGTTAGGTTGAGATAGGATGCTTTTCGTTAGTTTAGGTTCGGTTACTTTCGTTAACGGTAGCTTTGACTTTCGTGCCGTACATTGTTATTCGGTGTATTTCTGTAACCGACTTTACTCTACCATATCCTGCTGGTCTACGGGAATGCCAGGAGCAGTGGTCGTTGCAAGTTACTTTGACATATGCTACGTTCGGCTAGGTTAGGTTAGGTCAGCTTATGCTATGGTATTTACGGCTTTTGTGCTGTTCACTGCATTGCGGTGGATTTCTGCGCTACACTGTGCTCTGGTAAGTTATGCTTTCCTCCGTGGAGGCCAGTAGTGGCGGTCCCGTCCTGTTAGGTTGGGATAGCCACCGTTTATATCTGTTACGTTCGGCTGGGTTAGAATACTCTACTTTGGCTTTTGTGCTTTACAGTGCTATCCACCGATTACTGCGCCCTACGGCGATCTAATATTTTCTGCTTGGCTCTGTGGAGGCCAGCAATAGTGGTCTCGTCGCGTTAGGCATACTTATGCTACGTTTGCATATAACAAGTTTGGATATGTCACGACAGAATAGCTTTGAGTTTTGTGCCATTCAATGCTGTTCGTTGGATATCTGCGCCCTACTGCGGTCTAGCATGTTCTGCTTGGCTCTGCGGTGGCCAGCAATAGCGTTCCAGTCGTGTTAGGCTGGGCTAGACTTCGCTTGGGTTTGTTTCGTTTGGCGAGGTTAGGATAGGCTACTACTCTTGTGCTATAGGTTGCTATTTTGTGGATGTCTGCACTCTAATTTTCCCTAATATGCTCTTCAGGCCTCTACGAATGCCATCAAAAGCCGTCGCGACACGTTATGTTGTGTTATGCCACGTTTTCTCTGGTTAGGTTATGCAAAGTGTGGTTAGTGCATCCGCGAATTTTGTGCCATACGCTGCTATTCTGTGGATATCTGCGTACTACATTGCTCCACAATACTCTGCTCGACTCAGGGGATTTGAGCAATAGCGGTCGTGGCGCGTTCGTTGAGTTATGTTACGTTTGGCTAAGTTAGGTTACGATTCGTTTGGTCAGGGATGCTCTGACTATCGTGTTATGCCATGTCATTCGGTGGATTTCTGTGATATACGGTGCTCTACTGCAATCTGCTTCGCTGTGGGGTGGCAAGGTGCAATGGTCGCGGCACGTCATTTTGGGATATGCTGCGCTTGGTTAGGTTAGATAACGTCAGGTTGTGTTAGGTTATCCACGGCTTTTGTGCTGTTCACCGCAGTGCGGTAGATTTCTGCGCTCCACATTGCTCTATTATACCCTGCTCGACTCAGGGGAGGCCAGTAATGATGATCGTGGTACGCTACGTTGAGTCATTTTACGTTTGGCTAAGCTAGGTTGGGAAGTGCTTGATCAGGATAGCTTTGACTTTCGTGCTACACCCTGTTATTCGGTGGATTTCTGTGATCTACTGTGCTGTACTACATTCTGCCAGGCTAAGGGAAGGACAGGAGCAGTGGCACGGCACGTTACATTGAAAGATACTACGTTTGGTTATACTAGGTTCGTTTAGGTTATCATAGACTATTATGCTATTCAGTACAATGCGGTGAACTTCTGCGCACAACTGCTTTCTAGTACTTTTGGCTTGTCTCTGTCGAGGCCAGCAGCAGTGGTGGCGACCTGTTTGGTCGAGTTACGTAACGTTCTGTTATGTTGCGTTTGGCTACGTTTGGATACGCTATTTTGCCCTGTGTGCTTCACATTGCCATTCGGTGGATTTCTGCGCTCAAAAGTGCTCTAATACGCTCCGCTTGGCTCTACGAAGGCCATAAGTAGCGGTCGCGGCAAGTTATATTTAGTTACGCTCCGTTCGGTTGGGTTAGATTGTGCCAGCTTAGGTTACATTGTCCTCGACTTGTGTGCTACACGCTACTATTCGGTGGATTTCTGCGCTCTATATTGCTCTGCTATAATCTGCCCGACTCTGCGTAAGCCAGCAATTGTGGCCGCGGCGCGTTATGTTGAGGTATGCTACGTTTGGCCAGGATATGTTTGCTTGGGTTAGGCCCGGATATATATGTCTTTTGTGCTGCACACTGCGATTCTATGGAATTCTGCGCCCTGCTGTGCCCTAGTAACTTCTGCCCTACTCAGCAGATGCCAGCAATAGTGGCTGGGGCGTGTTAGGTTGAGTTATGTTACGTTTGGATACGTTAAGGTCGGATTCGCTAGGATAAGGTATCTTCGACTTTTGTGCTATACACCGCTATTCGGCGGACTTCTGGGACCCAGTGTGCTCTATTGTGTTCTGCTTGGCTCTGGTGTGAACAGCAATAGTGTTCTCGTTACGTTAGGTTTAGTTACGTTACGTTTGGTTAGGTTAGTCTGGGTCAGGTAAGGTAAGGACATCTTCGGCTTTTGTGCTATTCACTGCAATGCGGCGTGGTTTCTGCGCACTACAGTGCACTACTACATTCTGCTTTTCTTCGTGGAGGACAGCAATAGTCGTCACGACATGTTAGGTTCCGTTAGATTGCGTTCGGCTATGTTACGTTTGGCTAGGTTACGACAGGCTACCTTGCCCATTGTGCTTTACACTGCTCATCCGGGGACCTCTGCGCTCTAGTGTTCTCTAATATGCTCTGCTTGGCACTGGGGTGGCAAGTGATTGTGGTATCGGAACGTTAGGTTGAGTTAGGTTACGTTCCGTCAGTTTAGGTTAGGACGGTTATGTTAGGATATCTACTGCTTTTGTGCACTTCATTACAATGCGGTGGACTTCTGCGCTCTGCTGTCCTGTAGTATATTCTCCTTGGCGTATGAGTGGCCAGCAATAGTGGTCCCGGCAGGCTAGGCTGAGCTAGTCTGCTTTTGGTCATGTTACGTGTAGTGAGGACAGGATAAAATAGTTTATTCCTCTGTGCTTTACACTGCTATCCGCGAGTATCTGCGCTCCACAGTGTTCCAGTTCTTTGTGCTTGGTTCTGTCGAGGCAAACAATCGAGGTCTCGAAACGTTGGATTGAGCTTCGTTACGTTTGGTTTGATTAGGTTGTGTCAAGCTCGGTCAGGCTATCTTTGACTTTCGTGCTTCACACATCCATTCGGGGGATTCCTGCGCTCGGCTGTTCTCTACTATATACTGCTTGGCCCTGTGGAGGCGAGCAATAGGGGTCGCGGCACGTTATGTTCGGTTGGGATACGTTTGACTATTTTATGCTAGGCTAAGTTTGGTTCGGACTGCTTTTACTTTCGTTCTGTGCACTGTTCTTCGGTGGAACCTTGTGATTAACTGCACTCTAATACATTCTGCTTGGCGCAGGCGAGGCCAGGAGCAGTGGTCGCTGTGGGTCATGCTGAGGAATGCAACGTTTCTGAGGCCAGCAATGATGATCGTGGTACGCTACGTTGAGTCATTTTACGTTTGGCTAAGCTAGGTTGGGAAGTGCTTGGTCAGGATAGCTTTGACTTTCGTGCTGCACCCTGTTATTCGGTGGATTTCTGTGATCTACTGTGCTGTTCTACATTCTGCCAGGCTATGGGAAGGACAGGAGCAGTGGCACGGCACGTTACATTGAAAGATACTACGTTTGGTTATACTAGGTTCGTTTAGGTTATCATAGACTATTATGCTATTCAGTACAATGCGGTGAACTTCTGCGCACAACTGCTTTCTAGTACTTTTGGCTTGTCTCTGTCGAGGCCAGCAGCAGTGGTGGCGACCTGTTTGGTCGAGTTACGTAACGTTCTGTTATGTTGCGTTTGGCTACGTTTGGATACGCTATTTTGCCCTGTGTGCTTCACATTGCCATTCGGTGGATTTCTGCGCTCAAAAGTGCTCTAATACGCTCCGCTTGGCTCTACGAAGGCCATAAGTAGCGGTCGCGGCAAGTTATATTTAGTTACGCTCCGTTCGGTTGGGTTAGATTGTGCCAGCTTAGGTTACATTGTCCTCGACTTGTGTGCTACACGCTACTATTCGGTGGATTTCTGCGCTCTATATTGCTCTGCTATAATCTGCCCGACTCTGCGTAAGCCAGCAATTGTGGCCGCGGCGCGTTATGTTGAGGTATGCTACGTTTGGCCAGGATATGTTTGCTTGGGTTAGGCCCGGATATATATGTCTTTTGTGCTGCACACTGCGATTCTATGGAATTCTGCGCCCTGCTGTGCCCTAGTAACTTCTGCCCTACTCAGCAGATGCCAGCAATAGTGGCTGGGGCGTGTTAGGTTGAGTTATGTTACGTTTGGATACGTTAAGGTCGGATTCGCTAGGATAAGGTATCTTCGACTTTTGTGCTATACACCGCTATTCGGCGGACTTCTGGGACCCAGTGTGCTCTATTGTGTTCTGCTTGGCTCTGGTGTGAACAGCAATAGTGTTCTCGTTACGTTAGGTTTAGTTACGTTACGTTTGGTTAGGTTAGTCTGGGTCAGGTAAGGTAAGGACATCTTCGGCTTTTGTGCTATTCACTGCAATGCGGCGTGGTTTCTGCGCACTACAGTGCACTACTACATTCTGCTTTTCTTCGTGGAGGACAGCAATAGTCGTCACGACATGTTAGGTTCCGTTAGATTGCGTTCGGCTATGTTACGTTTGGCTAGGTTACGACAGGCTACCTTGCCCATTGTGCTTTACACTGCTCATCCGGGGACCTCTGCGCTCTAGTGTTCTCTAATATGCTCTGCTTGGCACTGGGGTGGCAAGTGATTGTGGTATCGGAACGTTAGGTTGAGTTAGGTTACGTTCCGTCAGTTTAGGTTAGGACGGTTATGTTAGGATATCTACTGCTTTTGTGCACTTCATTACAATGCGGTGGACTTCTGCGCTCTGCTGTCCTGTAGTATATTCTCCTTGGCGTATGAGTGGCCAGCAATAGTGGTCCCGGCAGGCTAGGCTGAGCTAGTCTGCTTTTGGTCATGTTACGTGTAGTGAGGACAGGATAAAATAGTTTATTCCTCTGTGCTTTACACTGCTATCCGCGAGTATCTGCGCTCCACAGTGTTCCAGTTCTTTGTGCTTGGTTCTGTCGAGGCAAACAATCGAGGTCTCGAAACGTTGGATTGAGCTTCGTTACGTTTGGTTTGATTAGGTTGTGTCAAGCTCGGTCAGGCTATCTTTGACTTTCGTGCTTCACACTTCCATTCGGGGGATTCCTGCGCTCGGCTGTTCTCTACTATATACTGCTTGGCCCTGTGGAGGCGAGCAATAGGGGTCGCGGCACGTTATGTTCGGTTGGGATACGTTTGACTATTTTATGCTAGGCTAAGTTTGGTTCGGACTGCTTTTACTTTCGTTCTGTGCACTGTTCTTCGGTGGAACCTTGTGATTAACTGCACTCTAATACATTCTGCTTGGCGCAGGCGAGGCCAGGAGCAGTGGTCGCGGTGGGTCATGTTGAGGAATGCAACGTTTTGATCGTTTAGGTTAGATCAGGTTAGATTACGATATCTACGGCTTTTGTGCTATTCACTGCAATACGGTAGATTTCTGCACATTACTGTGATCTAGTGTATTCTGCATGTATCTGTGGTGGCCAGCAATAGTGGTATCGTCATGTTTGTTTGTGTTAGGTTACGTCTGAGTATGTTACGTTCGGATATGTTACGTTTGGATATGCTAGAATATTCTACTGTGACCTTTGTGCTATGCACTGCTATTCCGCGGGTTCCTGCGCTCTATTGTGCTCTAATATGCTCTCCTTGGGACAAGGGTGTCCAGTGATGGTGGTCTCGGCACGATGGGATGTGTTCGGTTACGATTCGTTAGGTTAGCTTTGGTAATGGATTGCTAGGGTAGCTTTGACTTTCTTGCTGTACACAGCTATTCGGTGTATTTCTGGAATTCACTGTGCTCCACTACATTCTGCTTTCCTCCGGGGAGGCCAGGTGCAGTGGCCGCGGCACGTCATGTATTGTTATGCTGCGTTCGGATATGTTAGATTAAGTCAGGTTAGGTTAAAGTTTCTACGGCACCTGTGCTATTCCCGGCAATGCGGTGCACCTCTGCGCTCTACAGTGCTATAGTACATTCTGCTTCTCGCTGTGGAGACCAGCAATAGTGGTCTCGTCATGTCACGTTGAGCTTGGCTGCGTTTGGATGTACTGCGTTTGGCTAGGTTCGGACAGGCTACCTGGTCTTTTGTGCTATTCACTGTCATACAGTGGATTTCTGCGCTCTAGTGTCCTCTAATATGCTCTGCTTGCCTCTGCTGAGGCCAGAAACATTGGTACCGTCACGTCATTATCAGTTATGCTACGTTCGGGTAGTTTAGGTAAGGCCAGGTTAGGTCAGGGTACGTTTGACTTTCGTGCTATACACTGTTGCCGGGTGGACTTCTGTGATCCACCCTGCTCTACTACGTCATGCTTAGTTCTGTGGAGGAGAGGAGCTGTGGTCGCGGCACGTTAGGTTCAGCTATGCTTCGTTCCCTTACGTTACGATTGTTCAGGTCAGGTTAGGACATCTTCGACTTTTGTGCTACTCACTGCAATGCGGAGGGGTTTCTGCGCACTACAGTACTCTAGTACATTCTGCTTTTCTTTATGGTGTCCAGCAACAGTGGTCACACCATGTTACGTACGGTTAGGTTGCGATCGACTAGGTTACGTTTGCCTAGGTTACGACAGGCTACTTTGCCCTTTGTGCTGTACACTGCCCTTCCGCGGACCCCTGCGCTCCAGTGCCCTCTAATATGCTCTGCTTCTATTCACTGCAATGCGGCGTGGTTTCTGCGCACTACAGTGCACTACTACATTCTGCTTTTCTTCGTGGAGGACAGCAATAGTCGTCACGACATGTTAGGTTCCGTTAGATTGCGTTCGGCTATGTTACGTTTGGCTAGGTTACGACAGGCTACCTTGCCCATTGTGCTTTACACTGCTCATCCGGGGACCTCTGCGCTCTAGTGTTCTCTAATATGCTCTGCTTGGCACTGGGGTGGCAAGTGATTGTGGTATCGGAACGTTAGGTTGAGTTAGGTTACGTTCCGTCAGTTTAGGTTAGGACGGTTATGTTAGGATATCTACTGCTTTTGTGCACTTCATTACAATGCGGTGGACTTCTGCGCTCTGCTGTCTATAGTATATTCTGCTTGGCGCTGTGGAGGCTAGCAATGGTGGTCTCGGCTGGCTTGGTCTAGCTATTCTGCGTTTGGCCATGTTACGTTTAGTGAGGTTAGGATAGGATGGTCATGACTCCTGTGCAATTCAGTACATTTCGCGAAAATCTGCACTCTACAGTGTTCCAGTATTTTCGGCTTGGTACTGTCGAGGCCAGAAATTGTGGTGTCGACACGTTATTTTGGTATGGGCTACGTTGATTAGGTTATGCTAGGCTATGTTTGGTTAGAATAGCTTCGACTTTCGCGGTACAAACTGGTATTCGGTGGATTTCTGGTACTTACTGTGCTCTGCTACGTTCTGCTTGACTATGGGGGGGGGGACAGGAGCTGCTGTCGCCGCACATTACGTTGAGCTATGCTACGTTTCGTTGTGTTAGGTTATGTCAGGTTATGCTATGATATCTACGGCATTTGAGCTATTCACTGCAGTGCGGTGCTTTTCTGCTCACTACTGTGCTCTAGTACGTTCTGCTTGCATCTGTGGCGGCCAGCAATAGTGGTCTCGTCATGTTAGGTTGAGTTTGGTTGCGTTTAGTCAGGTTAGGTTAGGAAGGTTTTGTTAGGACATCTGCGGCTTTTGTGCACTACACAGCAATGCGGCGGATATCTGCGCTCCGCTGTGTTGTAGTATATTCTGCTTGGCACTGTGGTGGCTAGCAATAGTGGTCACGGCAGGCTAGGTTTAGCTACTCTACATTTGCCTATGTTACGTTCAGCGAGGTTAGGATATGGTAGTTCAGACTTTTGTGCTGTACGGTACTATCCGCGGAAATCTGCGATCTACAGTTTTTCAGTATTTTCTGCTTGGCACTGTCGAGGCCAGCAATAATGGTATCGGAAGGTTAGGTTGGTATAGGCTACGTTTGGTTAGGTTATGTTGTGTCATGCTCGGTCAGGTTATCTTTGGCTTTCGTGCTATACACTGCTATTCGGAGCATTTCTGCGCTCGACTGTGCTCCGCCATATTATGTTTGGCCCTAGGAAGGCCAGCAATATTCGCGGTAATTTGTGTTGAGTTAGGCTACGTTTGATTATTTTACGTTACGTTATGTTTTGTTAGTATGACTTCGTCTTTCGTGCTATACACTATTATACGGAGGGTTCCTTTAATGTAATGCGCTCTACTGTATTCTGCTTGGCTCTGTGGCGTCAGGCAGCGGTGGTCGCGGCACGCACCACTGAGTGACGCTACGTTTGGTTATGTTAGGTTAGGTCTGGTTATGTTATTATATCTTCAACTTTTGCGCTATTCACTGCAACGCGCGGTATTTCTGCGAACTACTGTGCTCTAGTACACTGTACTTGTCTCTGTAGAGGGCAGCAATAGTTGTCTCGTAATGTTAGGTTGAGTTAGTTTACGTTTGGGTATGCTAAGTTTGGCTAGGTTAGGATATGCTACTTCGACTTTTGTGCTTCACACTGCTATTCCGTGAGATTCCGTGATCTATTGTGGTCTGCTGCATTTCGCTTTGCTCTGTGGAGGCCAGGTGCTGCGGTCGCGTCACGTCATGTTGAGTTATGCAACGTTTGGTTAGGTTAGGTTGGGACATGTTGGGTTACGATACCTGCGGCCTTTGTGCTATTCACTGCGATGAGGCGGATTTCTGCGCCCTACAGTGCCATAGTACATTCTGCACGTCTCTGTGAGTGTCAGCAATAGTGGTCTGGTAGTGACAGGTTGAGTTAGTCTTCGTTCGTATTTGATACATTTGGCTAGATTAGGACAGGCTACATAGACTTCTATGGTATTCACAGCTATTCGGTGGATTTCTGCGCTCTAATGTGCTCTAGTGTCTCTGCATGGCTCTGGGGATGCCAGCAATATTCGTCACGACACATTACGTTTGAACACACTACGTTTGGTTTGGTTAGGTTAGATCAGGTTATGATAGGATATCTACGACTTCTGTGCTATTTACTGCATTGCGGTGAATTTGGTATAGCACAAAAGCCACAGGTATCCCAACCAAACCCAACCAAACCTATCCTATCCGAACGCATCATAACTCCAACTAAGTTGCCACAACTACTATTTCTGGCGCCATCAGACACAAACCGAGTGTTGTAGCCCGCAATACAGAGCAGAAGTCCATCGAATAGCAGTTTATAGCAGAAAAATCAAAGCTATCCAAGCCTTAACAATGCTAACATAAACTAGCTAAACGTAACCTAACTCAAACTAACATGCCGCGGCCATTACTTCTGCCCTCCTCAGAGCAAAGCGGAACATACTAGAGCACAGTTAAGCGCAGAAAGCCCCAAATTTCAATGTATAGCGGGAAAGGAAAAGATACCGTCTCCTAACCAGGACTACACGAACCTAACCAAACGCGGAATAACCCAAGCTAACGTGCCGAGAACACCATTGCTGCCATTTCTAGGCCCAAGCAGAGAATATTAGAGCAGAGTAGAGCGCAGAAATCCACCGAATGGCAGTGTACAGCTCAAAAGTCAAAGCAATCCTCGCCTAAACTAACCAAACGTAACATAATAATACGCTACGTACCTCAGCCTAACGTGCCGAGGCCACTACAGCTGGCCTCCACATAGCCAAGCAGTGAACACTAGAACGCTGTAAGGCGCAGATGTTGAGGGATAGCAGTGTATAGCACAGATGCCTAAGCTAGCCTGCCCTAACGTCAAATAACTTAGCAAAACCAGACGCGGCATAGCTCTACCTAAAGTGCCGAGACCACTATTGCTGGCCCCCACGGGGACACGAAGAATGTTCCAAAGCATGGTATAGCGCAGAAATCCACCGCGTTGCAGTGAATAGCGCAAAAGCCGTAGAAACCCTAACTTAACCTGACGCAACCTAACATAACCAAACGAAGCATAACAAAACACAACATGCACTGACCACTGCTACTGACCACTCATAACCAAGCAGAATGCAGTAGAGCCCAGCAGATCTCAGTAGTCTTCCGCAATGCAGTGAATAGCATAAAAGCTGCAGATAACCTAACCTAACCTGACAAAATCTAACCTAATCAAACGTAGCATACCCCAATATAACGTGCCGCAAACATTGCTTCTGGCATCCACAGAGCAAAGCAGAATGTAGCAGAGCATAGCAGATTACAGAAATGCAATGAACAACAGTGTATAGTACGCCACCCTATCCAAACTTAACCTAACCTTTCCTACCCAAACGTAACCAAATACAACCTGACGTGCCGCGAACACTGTTGCTCGCCTCCCCGGAGTTGAGGAGAGTATAGTAGAGCAATGTAGCGCGCAGGAATCCACCGAATAGCAGTTTACAGCACAAAAGTCACAGAAATCCTTGCCGAACCTTCATAACCTAACCTAACGGAGCCGCAACCCTACTCAACCTGACGTGCCGAGACCAATATTGCGGGAATTCCGAGGGCTAAGCATAATTTAGTAGTGCACAGTACAGAGCAGGGATAGGCCGAATACCAGTGTATAGCGCGAAAGTCTAAGTTACCTGGCCGAGCTTCACCTAACCTAACCTGACCAGTCGTAAATTAACTCAACCTAACGTGCCGAGACTACAATTGTCGGCCTCCTAAGTCCCAAGCAGGTGATATTAGTTCACAGTAGTGTGCAGAAATCCGCGGATAGGAGAATATTGCACCAAAGACTGAACCATCGGATCCTATCCTCCCAAACGTAACATAACCGAACGTAGCATAGCTCAACCAAACGTGCCGGGGTTACTACAGCTAGCCACCCCAGAGCCAAGCAGAACATGCTAGAGCACACTGGAGCGCAGAAATCCACCGGATAGTAGTGTGTAGCACAAAAGTCAAACATACTCTTGCAGAACTTCGCCCCACCTGACCTAATCAAACGTAGCGTACCTCAGAATAACGTGGCGAGGGCAATATTGCTGGCCTCCCAGATACAAGCAGAACATATGAGATCACACTAGGATGCAGAAATCCACAGTACAGCAGTGAATAACACGAAGGTCATAGTAGCATTTTCTAATCCAGCCAAAATTGACATACCCAAACGAAGTCTGACTCAACCTATCATAGCGAGACAGCTATTGCTGTTCCCGACACATACAAGCGGAGTCCACCAGAACACCGCAGTGTGCAGAAATCCACCACATTGCATTGAATCGTACAATAGCAGTAGATTTCGAAGTAACCTAACGTAACATACGTAGCGTATCTCAAAACAACGTGCCGCTACCGTTGTTTCTGGGCTCCCGAGAGCCAAGTAGAGTGTAGCAGAGCACAGTAGATCACAGAAATCCACCGAATAACAGCGTACAGTACGAAGGTCAAAGCTACCATGACCGAACTTAACCCAACCTAATCTAACCGAACGAAGCATAATTCAACCAAACCTACCACGTTCGCCATTACTGCCCTGACCAGAGAAAAGTGTATGCTAGCAGAGCAATGCAGTGCACAGGTGTCGTTCAAATAGTAGTGTATGTCAGGAAAGTCAAAGATATGCTTTCCAAACATATCCGAAGAGAAACTAATCGAACGTAGAACAACTGAAACATACGTCCCCAGAGAACAGCAGAATATCATTGATCACACTAGAGCACAGATGTCCATAGGATGCCAGTGTTGAGCACACATATCGAAGCTAATCTAACATACGCCGACCTAACCTAGCACAACCACACGCCATCTAACCAAACCTAACGTGCGGCGACAAGTATTGCTGGACTCCTCGTCGCCAAGCAGTGCATATTAGAGGAGAACAGAGCGCAGAAATTCACAGAACGGCAGCGTACAGCGCATAAGTCAAAGCTACCGTAGCCTAATCTAACCAAACGTAACACAACCGGGCGTAACCTAACTCAAACTTGCGTGCCGACACCACCACCATTGGCATCCCCAAAGGCAAGCAGGACATACTAGAGCACCGTAGAGCGCAGAAATTCACCGTACAGCTGTGTATAGCACAAATGTCAAAGCCATCCTATCTTAACCTATCCATACGCAACGTAAACGAATGTAGCCTATCCCTTCCTAGCGTGCCGAGGCATATATTGCTGCCCTCATCAGAGCCAAGCAGGTAATATTAGAGGAGAGTAGAGCGCAAAGGTCCACAGAATCGCAGTTCGCAGCACAAGAGTCGAAGCTATCCTATCCTAACCTATCCACAGGTAGCGGAACCAAACGAAACCGGACACACACTATCCTGCCAAGATCACCACTGCTTGCGTCCCCAGGCCCATGCAGATTATGCCAGTGCGCAATAGGGCGATGGGGTCCGCCGCATGATTGTGTATGGTACAATGGACAAAGGTATCCTAACGTAACCTGACCAAACCTTATACAACCAAGCGTAACATGGCACAAACCAACTTGCCGAGACCACTGTTGCTGGCATCTCCAGGGCCAAGGAGAATATGGTAGAGCACAGTAGAGCGAAGATACCCAACGAATAGCAGGGAATAGCACGAAGGTCATGGTTGCTCTTTCCGAACTTGTTCCATTATAGCCTAACCAAACTCAACATATCTCAGCTTTGCGTGCCGAGACCACTATTTCTGGTCTCCCCATGTCCAAGCAGAATATACTAGGACCCAGTAGAGAGGTGAAATCCAACGAGTAGCAGTGCGTTGCACAAAAGGCGAAGTTACCCTATCCTAACCTGAGCAAACTTAACGCAAGCAAACATAACAAAACTCTACCTAACGCGACAAGACCTCTATTGCTGCTCTCCCTGAAGTCAGGCAGAACATATTAGAGAAAAGGAGAGTGCGGAAATCCATGGAATCGCAGTGTATATCACAAAAGGCAAAGCTACCCTATCCTAACCTATCCAAACGTAACGTAACCGAACGTAACATAGATCATCCTCACATGGCGAGACCGATAGTGCTGTACTCCCCAGTGGCAAGCAGATCATATTATAGGAGAGTAGGGCGCAGGAGTCCATAGAATAGCAGTGTACAGCAGAAAAGTCAAAGCTATCCAAGCCTAACCCAAACGAAGGTAACCTAACCGAACGAAGCATATCTCAGCGTAACGAGCCGCGGCTACAACTGCTGCCGCTCCCAGAGCCAAGCCGAATATGTTGGAGCACAGAAGTGTGCAGATATCCACCGAATAGCAGTTTATAGCACAAAAGTCAGGGCTACCCTCCCCAAACCTAGCCTAAACTAACGTGACCAAACGTAACCTACCTCAGATTTTCGTGCAACGACCGCTATTGCTGACTACCCCAGTGTCAAACGGAATAAACTACATCACAGTAGATCACAGGCATCTGCGCCCTTTCAGTGTATAGCACAAAGTCAAAGATCTCCTAAAATTACCTGACCCCACCTAACCCAACCAAACGTAGCCTAACTCAACGTATCGTGCCGCGACCTCTATTGCCGGCCGCCCAAGAGTCGAGCTGAGTTTAGCACAGCATTGTAGAGCGAAGAGATTCACCGAATTGCAGTGTATAGCTCAAAAGGCAAACATATCCTCTCTTAACATGCCCAAACGTAATATAACCAAACGTAGCATATATCAGCCTTACGTGCTGAGACCACTATTACTGCCCTCCACAGGGCCGAGCGGAGCATAGTAGGGCGCCGTTGAGCGCAGAACTTCGCAGAATATCAGTGTTGGGCACAAAAGTCCAGGATATCCTAACCTAACACAACATAACCTAACCTAACCAAACGTAATCTAACACAACCTAACTTGTCGCGGCCACTATTTCTTGCACCCCAGAGCAAAGCCGTGCATACTAGATCAGAGTAGAAATCAGAAATCCACCGAAAAACAGTGTACAGCACTGAGGAGAAAGCTCCCCTGTCCTAACGTAGCCAAGCATAACATATCCAAACGGAACTTAGCTCCACCTAACATGCCTAGACAACTATGGCTGAACTCCGCAGAGCCAACCAGAATATACTAGGGCAGTAGAGGGACGATATCTGCCGCATTGCAGTGTAAAGGACAAATGTAGGGGAAATCCGAATCCAACCTGGCCTAACATAACCTAACCGAACGCAGCCTGACTCAACATAACGTGCCCATACTATAATTGCTGGCTTTCCCAGAGCCGAGATGATCATATTATAGCAGAGTAGATAGCAGATATCAACCGAATAGCAGTGTTCAGCACGAAAGTCGAGGATATCCTCTCCTAACGTAACCAATCGTAACATAACCAAACTCAACGTAATTCAACGTAACGTGCCGCGTGAATAGCAGTGTTCAGCACGAAAGTCGAGGATATCCTCTCCTAACGTAACCAATCGTAACATAACCAAACTCAACGTAATTCAACGTAACGTGCCGCGACCGCTATTGTTGGCCTCCCGAGAGCCAAGCAGAACATATTACATGAGTGGAGAGTGCCGAGGTCCGTTGTGTCGCAGTGTATAGGGGAAATACGAAGCCATCCATGCCTAACCCAGGCTAGTGTAACCTAACTGAGCGAAGCCTAACTCAACATAGCGAGACGCGACCACTATTGCATGACGCCCCAGGGCCATGCAGAATACGGTAGAGCACAGTTGAGCGCAGAAGTCCAAAGAATAACAGTGTATAACATGAATGTCAAAGCTACCCTGACCCAACACGGTCAAACATAGCCTAACCAACCGTGGACTAACTCAGATTAGCGTGAAGATATCACAATTAGAGCCCACCCCAGAGACGAGCAGAGTATGGTATAGCAATGTAGAGCGTAGGAATCCACCGAAGTGCGGTGTACAGCATAAAGCCAAGGATAACCTATCCAAACTTAAACAAATGTAACTGAACCATACGCAACATAACATAACCTAGCGTGCCGAGACCACTAATGCTGACTTCCACATAGCCAACCAAAGTATGCTAGAACACAGTAGGGCGCATAAATCCGCCTCACTGCAGTGCAAAGCTTAAAAGTCGTAGATACCTTAACCTAACCTGACCTAACCTAACCCAATCGAACGTAGCCTAGCTCGACGTAACGTGCCGATACCACTATTGCTAGCACTCCCAGAGATAAGTTACACATATTAGAAAACATTGGAGTGCATTAATACGCTGTATAGCATTGTAAAGTGCAAAAGTGATAGATAGACCCTGCTAACATAACCAGTCGTAAAGTAACCAAACGTAGCCTAACTCAAACTGACGTAACGGGACAACTATTACTGGCAACCGCAGAGTCGAGCAGAGTATGGTAGAGCAGCGTGGAGCGTAGGAATCCACCGAGGATCAGTGTGCAGCACAAAAGTAAAGGATAACCTGGCCAAACCTAGCCTAACCTAACCAAGCCGAACATAACGTTACAAAACCGAACGTGCCGCTACCGCCATTGCTGGCGTCCACGGAGACAAGAAGAGTATGCTACAGCACAGCAGAGCGCAGGAATTCACCGAATAGCAACGCACGGCACAAAGGTCGGGGCTACCACATCCTAACATAGCCAAACGTAACATAAGCAGACGTAGCGTAAAGCAGACTGACGTGCAACGGCCACAGCTATTGGCCTCGTGAGAGCCAAGCAGATTATAGAAGGGCAACGTGGAACGCTGAAATCGTCCGTATATCTGTGTAGAGCTCAAAGGTCAAAGCCAACCTAACCAAACGTAGCCAAACCAAACTTAACCAATCCCAGACTAACGTATCGAGACCAATTTGCTGGCCTCCACTGAGCCAAGCAGTATATGCTACAGCACAGTAAAGCGCAGAGACCTACAGAATAGCACTGTGTAGCACAGAAGTGGAAGCCATCTTGACAAAACTTAACCCAACCTAACCTAACCGATTGTAGCATAATCCAATCAAACCTGCCACGAACGCCATTGCTTGCCTCACCAGAGAAAAGCATAAGCTGGCGGAGCAACGCAATGCATAGGTATAGGTCGAATAGTAGCGTATGTCAGAAAAGTCAAAGCTATGCTGGCCAAACATATCCGAACCTAACCTAACCAATCGTAGAACAACTGAGACTAACGTGCTGCGAACACAATTACTGGCTTCCCCAGAGACAAGCAGAGCATTCTAGCGCATAGTAGAGCGCAGAACTCCACCGAACAACAGTTTACACCAGGAAAATCAAAGCAACCCAGACTAAACCCAAACTAACGTAACCTATCCAAACGTAGCGTAACTGAAACTAACGTGCTAAGACCGTTGTTACTGACCTCCCCAGAGTCGACCAGCGTAGATTACAGCGACACAGTGCACAGTAATCCACCGCACTGCAGTATGTAGCACAAAGGCCAAACATGCCCTAATCTAACCTGTCCTAACGTGGCCAAGCCAAGCGCAACATAACTAAACATAACGTGCCCGGAATATTATTGCTGGCCTCCGGAGAGAGAAGCAGGGCGCATTAGAGCAACGTAGAGCGCCAAAATGCACCAAATAGAGGTGTATGACATAAGAGTCGAAGCAACCCTATAATAACTTAACCAAACGTAAGATAACCGAACGTTATCCATCTCAAACTAACGTGCCCAGAACACTATTACTGGCCACCCCAGAGCCGAACGGAGTATAGTAGAGCAACGTAGAACGTAGAAGGTCACCATATATAAATGTATGGCGCAAAAGTCAAAGATATCATAACCTATCCTGACATAACCTAACCCAAACAATCGTGGAATAACTAAACCTAATGAGACGCGACGTCTATTGCTGGCCTCCCCAGAGTCAAGCAGAACATATTAGAGCACATTGGAGCGCAGAAAGCCACTGAATATCCATGTACAACGCAAAAGTCGAGGGTATCCTGACCAAACGTTACCTAATCTGACATAGCCAAACGTAACTTAATTCAACCTATTGTGCCGCGACCGCTACTGCTGGTATCCCCTGTGTCGGGCAGAGCATAGTAGAGCAATGAAGAGGGCAGAAGTCCACCGAATAGCAGTGCATAGCGCATAAATCAAAGTTATCCTACCCTAACCTAACCAGACATAACCCAACCAAACCGAACATAACTCAACCAGACGTGCCGAGGGCACTATTGCTTGCCTCCCGAGCCGCATCGCGAGAGCCAAGCATAGCATACTACAGCACGGCGAAGCGCTGAAATCCACCGAGTAGCAGCGTGTAGCACAAAAGTCGAAGCTACACTCTCTTAACCAGACCAAACGTAATATAACCAACCGTAACTTAACCCAGAGAGCGGTGCCACGACCACCCTTGCTGCGCTCACGAGAGCTATGCATAATATACAAGAGCACAAAGGGTCGCAAAAAGCCACCAATTTGCACTGTATAGCACAAATGTCAGTTATCCTAAATTAACCTAACCTAACCTAACGAAACATAGTCAAACGTACACAGACTGAACCTAGCGTGCCGCGACCACTATTGCTGGCCTTCACAGAGTCGGGCAGATTATAGCAGAGAACAGTAGAGCGTGAGAACGCACCGAATAAGAGTGTATACCACGAATGCCAAACCTCTCGAGACATAACTGAAGCAAACATAACCTGAACAAACGGAGCCAAACTCTACTTGACATGCCGGGATCACTATTACTAGGCTCCCCAGAGCGAAGCAGAGCATATTAGAACACAGTGGAGCGTACAAACCTAGCGTATAGCAGTGTACAGCGCAAAAGTCGAAGCTGCCGTGCCCAAGCCAGACCACACGTAACGTAACCAAGCGCAACCTAACACATCCTGACATACGAGACCACAGTTGCTGCCCTTCCCTGAGCTAAGTAGAACATATTAGAGGAGAGTAGAGCACAGAAATCCATAGAATCGCAGTGCATGGCGCAATAGTCAAAGTTACCCCATCCCAACATAACCAAACGTAACATAAGCGAAAGTAGATTAACCCAACATATCGTGCCAAGGCCACTACTGTTTGCCTCCACAAAGCCAAGCAGAGTGTGCTATAGCACAGTAAGGCGCATCAACCTACCGCATTGCAGTGTATAGCACAGGAGTGGAAGATATCCTAACATAACGTGTCCTTGCCTGACATAACCGAACGTAGCCTAGATAAGCAAAACATGCCGCGACCACTCTTGCGGGCTTGCCAGGAGTCGAGCAGTGTATAGTAGAGCAATATAGAGAGCAGGAATCCTCCGAATAGCAGAGTATAACACAAAAGTCTAAGCTATCCTATATTAACGTATCAAAACATAACATAACCGAAAGCAGCTTATCTCAAGCAAACGTGCCGAGACCATTATTACTAGCCTCTCCAGAGCGAACCAGAATATACTGGAGCTCAGAAGAGCGCAACAACACACCGCATTGCAGTGTATGGCAGAAAAGTGGAAGATATCCTAGCCCAAAGTGTCCTAACCTAACCTAACCGAACGTATCCTAGCTCAACATAAAGAGCTGCGACCACAATTACTGGCCTCCCTAAAGAGAAGCAGAACATATTAGAGCACAGTAGAGCGCAGAAATCCACCGAAAAGCTGCGCATAGCATGAAAGTCTACACTAGCCTATCCTATCCTAACCAAACGCAACATAACCATGCGCAATATAACGCAACCAAACGTACAGTGACCACTACTTCTACCCTCCCCAGAGACAAGTACACCAGAATAGAGCACCTTGGATCGCAGAAATCCGCCGAATTGCTGCGCATATCGCAAAAGTTGGAGCTATCCTAAGCATACTAATCCTAACCTAACATAGACGAACATAACCTACCTCAACATATCGTTCCGAGAACATTACTGGTGGCCTTCTCAGTGCAAAGCTCATACTAGAGGACTGTAGAGCGTTGAAATAGCAGTGTACAGCGCAAAAGTTGAAGCTATCTCCTCCAAACATAGCCAATCGTTATGTAACCATACGTAACATAACACATCCTAACGAGCCGCGAGTACGATTGCTTGCATTCACAAAGCCAATCAGAAAATATTAGTGGATTGTAGAACGCATGCATCCATAGAATCGCAGTGAAAATTGGAAAAGTTGAAGCTACCCATTCCTAACCCAAGAAAAGAGATCGTAACCCAACATTCTCTAACTCAGCATTACGTGCCGCGACCACTATTGTTGGCATCCTCAGCGCCAAACAGAGCATATTAGAGAGCAGCAGAGGGCAGAAGTCAACCGAAGAGCAGTGTAGAGCACAAAGATCAAAGCTATCCCATCCTAACGTAGCCAAGCCTAACCTAACCAAACGTAATCTAACTCAACGTAACCCGCTGCGACCAATATTGCTGGCTTCCCCAGGGCCATGCAGAACTTATTAGAGTAAATTAGGGCACAGAAATAAATAGAATCGCCATGTATATCTGAAAATCAAAGCTACCCAAGCCATTCCCTTGCAAATTTAAGCTAACAATACGTAACCTAACACAACCAAACATGACGCGGCCACTATTTCCGGCCTCTACAGGGTAAAGCAGAGCATATTGAAGCACAGCAGAGGGGAGAAATTCACCGAATAGGAGTGTATAGCTCAAAAGTTAAAGCCATCCTTTCCTGACCCAACAAGCCGTAACATAACAAAACGTAACATAGCTCAAAGTGACTTGCCGCGACAACCATCGCTGGCCTCCCCAGATTCGAGCAGAGGATGGTGGAGCACAGTAGAGCGCAGAATTCCACCGAATAACAGCGTACAACACGAAGGACGAAGCTACACTATCCTAACCCAAACTAATGTAACGTAACCAAACCTAACCAAATTCAACTTAACGTGTCCAGACCACTATTGCTGGCCTCGAAAGCGCCAAACAGAATGTCGTACAGCACAGTAGAGCGCAGAAATCTCCCGAATAACAGTAAATAGCGCGGAAGTCAAGACTATCCTGACCGACATAAACCTTACCTAACCTAACTGAACGTAATGTAACTCGGCGTATCGTGCTGAGAAGAACATTTCTGCCCTCCGCTGAGCCAAGCAGAAAATATTAGAGCTCAATAGAACGCAGAAACCCACTGAATCGCAGTGTACAGCACAAAGGTCAAAGCTATCCTGTCCTAACCAAGCCAAACGGAACGTAACCGTTCGCAACATATCTCGGCCTACCGTGCCTATACCACAATTGGTGTCTCCACAGAGCCAAGCAGAATATACTGGAGAAGAGCAGAGCGCAGATATCTACGGAGTAGCAGTATAAAGCACAAAGGTCAAGGCTAACCTATCCTAACCTGACCAATCGTAACGTAACCAAAAGCATCCTAGCTCAAACCAACGTGTCGAGACCACTACTACTGGCATCCACAGGGACAAGCAGAATGCAATGGAGTGCAGTGGATCACAGAAACTCTAGGAATATCAGTGTAAAGCATAAAAGACCATGTAGCCAATCCTAACATAGCCAAACGTAACCTAAGTCATCCAAACACGACGAGACAACTATTGCTGACCTCCACTGAGACAAATAGAGAGTACTAGAGCACAGTAGTTCGCAGAAATACTCAGCACTGCAGTGAATAGCACAGAAATCGTCGATGTCCTAACATAACCAGACATAACATAACCTAACCAAACATAGCGTAACACAACAGAGCGTGCCGCGATCACAGCTGCCTGTCTCCGCGGAGACAAGCGGAATACCATAGAGAACAGTAGAAGACACGCACCGGCCAGGTAATTGTCTATAGCAGTAAGGTCGTGGCCACCCTAACCAAATATTACCTGATATAACATAATAGAATGCAGCCCAACTCAACGTAAAGAGCCGTGACCATTGCTGGCCTCCCAAGGGACAAGCAGAATATAGTAGAGCACAGACGAGTGCAGGAATCCTCCGAAAAGCAGTGTATAGCAAGAAAGTCGGAGATAACGTGACCGATCCTGACAAAACCTAACCTAACCAAACGTAACATAACTCAACATGACGTACCCCGAACACTATTGCTGGCATCCACACAGCCGAGCTGAACCTACTAGACCACATTAGTGCGCAGAAGCCCATAGAAACGCAGTATACAGCGCAAAAGTCATATAAATCCAGACCTAACCAAAACTAGCGTAACCTACCCAAACATAGCCTACCGCAACGTAACTTACCGTGGCCACTATTGGTGGCACTCCCAGGGCTAATCATAATATTGAAGATCTCAGTACAGCGCAGAAATACTCCGAATTGCAGTGTATATCATAATAGCCAATGTTAACGTGACCAAGCTTAACCTAACTTAATACAACGAAACGTACCGCAACTCAACCTAAGATGAAGAGACCATTATTGCGGTCCTCCACAAAGACAAACAGAATGTACTAGAGCACAGTAGTGCGCAGAAACCCACCGAACTGCAGTGAATAGCACAAAACCCAGACATACAGTGACATAACCTGTCCTCACCTAACCTATACAGACCTAGTGTAAATAATCATGATGTGACGAGACCTGCACTTCTGGCCTCCCCAGAGCCAAGCAGGACAGCTTAGAGCGCAGTAGAGCGCAGAAGACCACAGAAAAGCAGTGTAAATCTCAAAAGTCAAAGCCACCCCAACCTAACCTAGCCAAACGTAACCTAACTCAAACTATCGGGCCACGACCACCATAGCTGTCCTCCCCAGGGACGAGCAGGGTACAGTGGAGCAATGTAGAGCGCAGAAATCCAGAGAAGTGTAGTTTATAGCACAAAAGTCAAAGGTATCCTCTCCTAACATAACCAAACGCAATAAAACCATACGCAACGTAACGCAGACTAACGCGCCGAGGGCACTACAGCCGGCCTCCGCTTATCCAAGCAGAATATACTAGAGCCCAGTAGAGCACAGGAATACACAGAGTAGCAGTGTAAATCACAGTAGTCAAAGCCATAATGACCAAACCTATCCTAACCTAACCGAAGCGAACGGAACCCAACTAAAACAAACGTGCCACGAACATTATTGCTGGCCTCCCCAGAGACAAGCGGAACATATTAGAGCACTGTAGAGTGCAGGAACCACCCGAATATCTGTGTATAGCACAAAAGATAAAGATACACTTTCCTAACGTAACCACACGTTATATAACCGAACGTAACATAACTCAACGTAACGTGCCACGATCACGCCCCAGATGCAAGCAGATGCTAGTAGATTGATGTAGTGCACAGATATCGACCGAATTGCAGTGTATAGCCCACAGGCAAGGCTATACTAGCCAAACATATCCGAACCTATCCAAGCCAAGCGTAACATATCTCAACCTAGCGTGCCTAAGTCAATATTGCTGGCCTCCGCAGAGCCAAGCAGAATGCATTACAGCACTGTAGAGCGCAGGAGACCACCGAATAGTAGTGTGTAGCATAAAAATCAAATATACCCCCCCTGACGTTGCCAAACCTAACCTAACCAAACGCAGTATTACACAACCTGACGTGTCGAGACCACTATTGGTGACCTCACCGGAGACAAACAGAAAATATTAGACCACAGAAGAGCGCAGAAATTCATGGAAAAGCTGTTTAGAGCATAAAAGTCAAAGCCATCCCAACCAAACCTAACCAAACCTAACCTAACCAAACATAACTTAGCTCAACTTATCGTGCAATGAACATTATTGCTGGCCTCCCTAGCGATAAGCAGAACATATTATAGCACAGTACAGCACGGAAGTCCGTGGAATATCAGTGTTGAGCACATACGTCAAAGCTATCCTAACCCAACCCAACCTAACCTAACCGTAAGTAATCTAGCTACACATGACGTGCCGCGCGCAGTATTGCTGGCCTACGGAGAGCACGGCGGAGCATAATAGAGGAGATTAGACCGCAGAAATCCGTAGAATCGCAGGGTATAGCACAAAGGTCGACGAAACCCGAACCTAACCAAAGCTAACGTAGCCTTACCAAACGTATCCTATTTCTGCGTAGCGTGCCGATGACTCCATTCCTGGCTTCCACAGAGCCAAGCAGAGCTAACTATAGCATACTATAGCGTAGAAATCTACCGAACAGCAGTGTATACCACCAAAGTCTAATCGATCCTGTCCTTACATATCGAATTTTGGCTTAATCTAACGTAACGTAACCCAACTCAACAGCACAACACCACTATTGTTGGCCTCCTCAGAGGCAAGCCGAATGTACTAGGGAGCAGTTGTGCGCAGAAATAGACCGCAATGTATTGAATAGCACAGGAGTAGATGGTACCGTAACCGAACATAACATAACCAAATGTAGCACTTCTCAACATAACGCGTCGCGGCCACTGCTCCTAGCGCCGCATAGCCCAGCAGAACGTACTACAGCTCAGCAGATCACAGAAATCCAACGAATAACAGGGTATAGCACGAAAGTCAAAGCTTTCCTGTCCAAACATGGCCTAATCGAAGTTAACCAAACGTAAAATAGCACGACGTAGCGCGCCACGATCACTATTGCTTACATCCCACGTGTCGAGCAGAGTATAGCTGAGGAATGTTGTGCAGAGAAATTCACCCAACAGCAGTGTACAGCACAAAAGTCGAGGAAACCGTAGCCAAATCTGGCACAAACTAGCCTGACCAAACGTAGCATAATTCAACATAACGTGAGGTGACCGCTATTGATGGCATACGTACAGACAAGCAGACAACATTAGAACACATTACAGAGCTGGGATCCACCGAATGGCAGTGTAAAGCACAAAAGCCGTAGCTATCCTAAACTAACCTGACATAATATAAACCAACCAAATGCAGCATATCCCAACATGACGTGTCACGACCACTGCTCCTGGGATCCCCGGAGCAAAGCAGAAGGCAGCAGAGTACAGTAGATCTGAGAAGTCCACCGAACAGCAGAGAAGGGAACAGATGTCAGTGTAGGATATCCTAATCTAGCCAACCGTGTCAAGTCCAAACGTAACATATTTCAACCTAACTTGAAAAGACCACCATTGCTGGTCCCGACAGAGAGAAGCAGTAAACACTGGAGCACAGTAGAGCGCAGAAATACCTCGCCTTACAGTGAAATGCACGAAGGCCGTTGATACCCCATCCTAACCTGACATAATTTAACCTAACCGAATGCAGCATAACCAAACATGACGTGGCGCGACCGCTGCTCCTGGCCTTCCCGCAGCAAAGCAGAATGCATCACAGCACAGTAGATCACTGAAGTTCACCGAATAGCAGTGTGTAGCACAGATGTCAATGTAGCCTCTCCTAACCCTGCCACACGTGACATGACCGAACATAACATAACTCAACATTACTTGACGAGACCACAGCTCCTCGTCCTCACAGAAACGAGAAGGATGCTCCAAATCACAGAATTCCACCGCGTTGCAGTGACTAACGCAAAAGCCGTAGATACACATGCATAGCCTGACCAAACCTCACCTAAACAAGCGTAGCATAACTCAAAATAACGCGCAGCGACATCGGCCCCTTGTTTCCCCATAGCCAAACAGAATCTAGCAGAGCACAGCAGATCACAGAAATACAGCGAATAAAAGCGCATAGCACAAAAAGCAAAGCTATCCTAAGAAAACTTAACCTAACCTAACCTAACTAAGCCTAGTCTAACTCAGAATAACGTGCCCCGACCGCTAATTCTCGTCTCCACAGTGTACAACGGAGTATAGTAGAGCAACGCAGATCGCAGAAATCCCCCGAATAGCAGTGTATGTTACAAAAGCCGTGGTTATCCAGACTTAACCGGGCCTAACCTAACCTAACCGAACGTAGCATAACTGAACACAACGTGCCAAGACCACTGCTGCTGGCATCCCCAGAGCCAAGTAGAATGCAGTAGAGCACAGTAGAGAACAGAAGTCCACCGAATAGCGGTGTGCAGCAAAAAAGTTAAAGCTATCCCAACCAAACATAGCTTAACCGTACCCAACTGAACGTAACCTGACTAAACATAACGCGCTGAAAACGCTATTGATGGCCTTCACAGTGTCAAGCCGAAAACGATAGAGCACTGTAGGGCGCTGGAATCTACCTAATAACAGACTATAGCACTAAAGTCAAAGGTATACTCTCCTAACCCAAACAAACAGATCATAGCCAGACTTAGCCTAAAACAACCTAACATGACGAGACAGCTGTAGCTGCTTTCCCAGAGCTGAGTAGGTCGTACTAGAGCGCAGTAGAGCGCAGAAATGCATCGAACGGCAGTGCACAGAACAGAAGTTAAAGCTACGCTAACCAAACTTGGCCTAACCCAAGCTAACCGAACGTAACCTTATTAAACATAGCGTGCCGAGACCACTATTGCTGGCCTTCTCAGAGCCAATCTGAAAATATTAAAGCACTGTAAGGCGGAGAGATGCACCTAGTGGCAGACCATAGCTCTAAAGTCAAAACTATCCTCTCCTAAGCTAACCAATCGTGGCATAATCGAACGTAACCTATTTCAACCTAACGTGACGCGACCAGAATGGCTGGCCTACGCAGAGCCAAGCTGAAAATATTATAGATCAGTGGGGCGCATGAATTCACCTAATTGCCAACTATAGATCTTTAGACAAAGCTATCCTCTCCTAACGTAAGCAATCCTGCCATAACCAAACGTAACCTAACTAAGCCTAAAGTGCAGCGACCACTACAGCTGCCTTTCCCAGAGACAAACAGGACATACTAGAGCTCGGCGTATCGCAGAAATCCACCGAATAGCAGTGCATACCGTAAATGTCAATGTTATCCTATCCTAACCTAACAAAATGTACTATAGCCAAACGTAACCTAACCCAACCTAACGTGCCAAGGCCACTGCTTCCGGTATCCCTAGAGCAAAGCAGAGAGTATTAGGTCCCGGTAGAGCGCATAAAGCCTCCAAACAGCACTGTATATCACAAAAGTCAAATATCTCCTAATCTAACCCGACGTATCCTAGAATAACCAAACATAAACTAAATAATCCTAACGGGCCGGGACCGCTACTCCTGACCTCTCCTTCGCCAAGCGAAACGCATTAGAGGAGCGTAGTGCGCAGAAGCACACAGGATGGAAATGTACGGCAGAGAAGTCGAAGCAATCCTATCCTAACCAAGCCATACGTAACAGAACCAAACGCAGCCTGACACAACATAACGTGCCGAGACTACTATTGATGGCATTTCCAGAGCCAGGCGGAGCGTACTAGGGCACAGTAGAGAGCAGAAATACGCCGCAGTGCTGTGTAATGCACAGGAGCCGTAGATACACTAACCTAATACCTTATAAGATACCTTACCTGACCAAATATAAGATATCCAAACGAAGCGTAACTCAAAATTGTATGCCGCTACCGCTATTGCTCCTCTTCCCAGAGCCAAGCTGAATATACCAGATCTCAGTAGAGTACGGATATCCTCCGAAAAGGAGTGTGCGGCACAAAGATCGAGGATATTCTACCGTAACGTGACTTAACCTAACCTAACCAAACGTAGCCTGACACAACAATTCGTGCCTGTACCTCTATCTCCGGGGCCTTCGCATAGACAAGCCGAACATGCTAGAGCACAGTACAACTGTGCAGAACGTATCAGAGCACGGCGGAGAGCAGAAATTCACCTAAAAGCAGTGTCCAACACGAAAGGAAACGGTCGTCGTGTCCAAACATAACCAAACCTAAACTAACCAAACGTAACCTAACCCAGCCAATCGTACAACGATAGCCATTGCACGCCTCCGCGGATTCGCTCGGAGTAAAGAAGATCAACGGTGAGAGCAGAAATCTACCGAATAGCAGTGTACACCATAAAAGTCTAAGTTTCCCTATCCTGACTTAACCAAACGTGCCATAACCAAACATGACCGAACCCAACCTAACGCGACGAGGCCACCATTTCCTGCTTCCCCATTGCAAAGCAGAGAGTATTAGATCACGGTAGAGCGCAGAAGGTCTCCAAACTGCAATGTACATCACAAAGGTCAAAGATATCCCAACCTAACCTGACTTATCCTAGCCTAACCATACATAAAATAACAAAACCTAACGAGCTGAGTCCGTTAACGCTGGCTTCTCCATCGCCAAGCAGAACGTACTAGAGGCGCGTAGAGGTCAGAATCCAACAGAATGGCAATGCACGGCGGAAAAGTCAAGAGTTGTCCTAACCTAACCCGGACCATCCTAACCTAACCAAGCGTAACGTAACTCAACCTAGCGTGCCGAGACCCACTTTGCTGGCATCCCCAGACCCACGCAGAGCATATTTACGTAACAGAACCAAACGCAGCCTGACACAACATAACGTGCCGAGACTACTATTGATGGCATTTCCAGAGCCAGGCGGAGCGTACTAGGGCACAGTAGAGAGCAGAAATACGCCGCAGTGCTGTGTAATGCACAGGAGCCGTAGATACACTAACCTAATACCTTATAAGATACCTTACCTGACCAAATATAAGATATCCAAACGAAGCGTAACTCAAAATTGTATGCCGCTACCGCTATTGCTCCTCTTCCCAGAGCCAAGCTGAATATACCAGATCTCAGTAGAGTACGGATATCCTCCGAAAAGGAGTGTGCGGCACAAAGATCGAGGATATTCTACCGTAACGTGACTTAACCTAACCTAACCAAACGTAGCCTGACACAACAATTCGTGCCTGTACCTCTATCTCCGGGGCCTTCGCATAGACAAGCCGAACATGCTAGAGCACAGTACAACTGTGCAGAACGTATCAGAGCACGGCGGAGAGCAGAAATTCACCTAAAAGCAGTGTCCAACACGAAAGGAAACGGTCGTCGTGTCCAAACATAACCAAACCTAAACTAACCAAACGTAACCTAACCCAGCCAATCGTACAACGATAGCCATTGCACGCCTCCGCGGATTCGCTCGGAGTAAAGAAGATCAACGGTGAGAGCAGAAATCTACCGAATAGCAGTGTACACCATAAAAGTCTAAGTTTCCCTATCCTGACTTAACCAAACGTGCCATAACCAAACATGACCGAACCCAACCTAACGCGACGAGGCCACCATTTCCTGCTTCCCCATTGCAAAGCAGAGAGTATTAGATCACGGTAGAGCGCAGAAGGTCTCCAAACTGCAATGTACATCACAAAGGTCAAAGATATCCCAACCTAACCTGACTTATCCTAGCCTAACCATACATAAAATAACAAAACCTAACGAGCTGAGTCCGTTAACGCTGGCTTCTCCATCGCCAAGCAGAACGTACTAGAGGCGCGTAGAGGTCAGAATCCAACAGAATGGCAATGCACGGCGGAAAAGTCAAGAGTTGTCCTAACCTAACCCGGACCATCCTAACCTAACCAAGCGTAACGTAACTCAACCTAGCGTGCCGAGACCCACTTTGCTGGCATCCCCAGACCCACGCAGAGCATATTAAAGCACAGTAGAGCGCAGAAATCCACCGAATAGCAGTCTAGAGCACGAAAGTCGTGGCTACCCTCTTCTAACCTGACCAAACGTGACATAATCAAACGTAACGTAACACAACCTGGGGTGTCACCACCAGTATTGCTGGCATCACGTGAGCCGAGCAGAGTATAGCAGAGAAATATAGGTTGCTGAAATCGACCGAATAGCGGTGTATAGAACAAAAGTCAAAGACCTCCCAACCAAGCACAGCCAAACCTAGCCAAACGCAACGTAACACAACGCAACATAACATGCTGCGACCCCTATTGCTGGCGCCCAGACACAAGCAGAGTGGGATAGCCCACAGTGGAGCGCAGAGATCCATAGGGTAGCAGTGTGTAGCACAAAAGACAAAGATATCCTAACCTAGCGCAATGTAACGTAACATAACCATACGTATTCTGACCCAAACTAACGTGCCGCGACAGCTATTACTGGCCTTTCGTAAGTCGAGCAGACTATAGCAGAGCAATGTAGAGCACAAGAAACCACCGAAGAGCAGTGTGCAGCACAAGAGCCTAAGTCATCCAAATCAAACCAAGACAAACCTAGCCTAAACACACGTAACCTTACCCAACCAGACGTGCCACGACCACTTCTGCTGGCCTCCGCAGAGACAAACAGAGGCTAGTAGAGCAATGCAAAACGCAGATACCGCCTGAGTAGGAGTGTACAGCACAAAATTCACGGCTATCCTGGTCAAACCAACCGCAACCTAGCCAAGCAAAGCGTAACCTAACTCAACGTAACGTGCCGAGATCATAACTGCTGACCTCCACAGAGACAGGCACAGCATGCCAGAGAACAGTAGAGCACAGAAATCCACCGTATAGCGTTGCAGAGCACAAAAGTCAAAGCTATCCACACTTAACCCAGACCAACCTGACCAAACCAAACGTAGCAAAGCAGTACCTAGCGTCCCGAGGCCACTATTACTGGCCACACCATAGTTGAGCAGGGTACTGTAGAGAAATGTAGAGCGCAGAAATCCGACGGATAGAAGTGTATAGCACAAAAGCCAATGTTAACCAATCCTAACCTAACCAAACGTAACGTAAACACGCGTAATCTAACTCACCATTACGTGCTGCGAACACTATTGCTGGCCTCCGCAGAGACAAGCAGAAAACGTTAGTGCACAGTAGAGTGCAGTATTCCACCGAATAGCATAGTGTTAAGCAGAAGTTTGAGCTATCCCAACCTAACCCAACCAATCGTAACATAGCCGAACTTAACCTTAAAATACGTACGTGCTGCGACCACTATTGCTGCCATCCAGGAGCCGAGCAGAACATATTAGGGGAGAGTAGAGCGCAGAATTCCATAGAGCCGCAGTGTAATGCGGAAAAGTCAAGGCCACCGAACCTAGCCCAAACAAACGTAACATAACCATGCGTAGCCTAACACAGCATAACGTGCCGCGACCACAATTGCTGGCCTCGCCAGGGCCAAGCAAGATATAGTAGATCACAGTAGAGCGCAGAAATCCACCGAATTGAATATATAGTGCGAAAGTCAATTATATCCAAACCATACCTGAAGCAAACTAGGCAAATCAAACGTTGCCCAACTCAACCTAACGTGTCGCGACAGCTAATGCTGCTCTCTCCAGAGCCAGGTAGAGAATATTATGTCACAGTAGAGCGCAGTAACCCACAGAATAGTAGCGCATAGCACAAACCTCAAAGCTCTCCTATCCTAAACTAACCAAACGTAACGTAACCAAACGTAGCACAACTCAGTCTAACGTGCCGTGACCGCAACTCCTGACATCCCTATGTCCAAGCAGAACACCCTAGAGCACAGTAGAGTGCAGCAATGCTCCTAATAGTGGCGTGTGTGGAAGAGGTGAAAGCTATCCTAACCTAACATAGGATAGGGTGGCCAGCAGTAGTGGCCGCGGAATGATAGGTTTAGTTAGGTTACATTTGGCTATGCTGCGATTGACTAGGTTTGGGTAGAGTAGCTTTGACTTTGCGATGTGCACTATTATTCGGTGGGCTTCTGCGCTCTACTATGCTCTAGTGTATTCTGTTTGGCTCTGCCCAAGGCAGCAATAGTGGTCCCAGCACGTTTGGATGACTTAAGTTGCGTAAGGTTACGTTACATTAGTTAAGGTCAGGATGGGGAAGCTTTCACTCTTGTGCTTTACGCTGATATTCGGCGTGTTTCTGTGATCTACTGTGCTCTGATATGCTCTGCGTTGCTCTGTGTATGCCAAAAATGTTGTCCGAGGCACGTTGGTTCCAGTTTCGTTACGTTCGGCGAGGTTATGTTAGTTTGGGTTAGGTTTGGATAGCTTTGACTTTTCTGTTATTCACTGAGATTCTGTGGACATCTACGCGCCACTAACCTATAAAATGTTCTGCGTGACTATGTTGAGGCCTGCGAAAATTTTCTCGGAAAGTTAGGTTTAGTTAGGCTATGTTCGGCTATGGTACTTTTGGCTATGTTAAGACAGGGTACCAACGAGCTTCGTTCTATACATTGCCATTCGGTGAATTTCTGCGCTCTGGTATGCTCTAACGTGCTCTGCTTGGCGTTGGCGAGGACAGCAATACTGCCCTTGGCACGTTAAGATCAGTTAAGCTGCGATTGGTTAGGTTACGTATGGTTAGGTTAGGGGATGATAGCTTGGACTACTGTGATATACGCTGCTATTCCGTGGATTTGGGCGCTCCACTGTGCTCTAGTATGCTCTGCTCGCAGCTGAGTATTCCAGCAGAGGTGACCGGGGCATGTTAAATTGAGTAAGATTACGTTTGGTTAGGTTAGGCTGCCCTTTGTTAGATTGGTGTTGCTTTGACTTTTGTGCTACACACTGCTATACTATGGACTCCTACGTACTACTGTGGGCTATTACACTCTGCCTGTTTATGGGGAAGCCGGGAATAGTGGTTGCGGCACGTTCGGTCAAGTTAGGATGCGTTTGGCTGCACTATGTTTGTATATGGTAGGATAGGATAACTTCTACTTTTGTGCTATACAATGCTATTCCGCTTATTTCTACGCAGTACGTTGTCCTACTATACTCGGCTCGACTATGCGGTAGCCAGAGTATAGTTTTTTCGGCCCGCTAGGTTGAGTTAGGTTACGTTTCGTTACGTTATGTTAGTTTGGTTTAGGCTCGGATAGACATGACTTTCTCGGTATAACTGCTGTTTGGTATAATTCTACGCTCTACTGTGCTCTAGTGTGTTCTGCTTGCCTCTGGGGAGCCAGTAATAGTGATCTCTGCACGATAGGTTGAAATAGGATACGTTTGGTTAGGTTATGTTAGCCCTGGTTAGGCATGCATAGCTTCGACTTTTCTGCTATACACATCGACTCTAAGGATTTCTGCATTAAACTATCCACTAGTGTGTTCTGCTCTTCCCTGTGGAGCCAAGCAATAGTGCCCGCGGCATTTTATGTTATGTTGGGCTATGTCTGGTTAAGATATGTTTGTTTGGGTTAGGCATTGATATCTCTGACTTTTGTGCTGTACACTGAATTTCTATGGCTTTCTGCGCTCTACGCAACTCTAATATGTTCTGCTTGTCGATGGGGAAGCCAGCAATAGCGGTTGCGGCACGTTAGGTTGAGTTGGGTTAAGTTCGCGTATGTTGCGATTGGTTGTTACGAGCGTATAGGGTTGAGATTTGTCCTAAACACTGCCATTCTGTGGATTCCTGCTATCTGCAGCGCTCTAGTATGTTCAGCTTGGCCCTCGGAACGAGAGCAATTGTGGTTTCGGCACGTTATGTTGAGTAATGCTGCGGTCGGTTAGATTAGGTTAGGCCAGGTTAGGTTATGATATTTCTGACATTTGTGTTTTGCACGAAATTGCGGCTAGGTTGGGCTCTCTACTGTGCTCCAGTGTATTCTGGTTTGCTCTGGTGAGTTCAGCAATAGTGCTCGAAGCACGCTAGGTGGAATTATGTTACGCTTGGTTGTGTTATGTTTGGTTAGGTTAGGTTAGGATAACATTGACTTTTGTTCTATAAGCGGCTATTCGGTGGATTTCTGCTCACTACTGTGGTCTAGTGTGGCCTGCTTTGTCCTGACGAGGCGAGAAATTGCAGCTGCCGCGCGTTAGGTTCAGTTAGATTACGATTGGTTTTTCTAGGTTTCGCTGTGTTAGGTTAGTATAGCTTTGACTTCTGGGCTATAAACTGCTATTCAGACGATATCGGTGTTCTACATTGCTCTGCTGTGCCCTGCTTAGCTAACGTGAGGCGGGCAATAGCGGCCGTGGCATGTCAGTTTGGGTTTCGTTATGTCCGCTTATGTTACGTTTAGTTAAGTTAGCAGAGGGTAGATCCGACTTTTGTGCTATACACTGCCATTCCGTGCATTTCTGCGTTCTACCGTGCCCTAATATACTCTGCCTGGCTCTGGGGACGCCAGCAATAGTGATATCGGCACGCTAGTGTGGGGTACGTTACGCTTGGCTTGGCCAGGTTAGGATAGGTTTGGTTATGATAGATTTGGCATTTGTGCTTCACACTGCTGTTCAGTCGATGTCTGTGCACTGCATTGTTCTTCTAGCATCTGCCTGAATCTGTGGAGGACAGCAACAGCGGTCGTGTCACGTTTAGTTGAAATAGGTTTCGCTAGATTTTGTTATCTTATGTTAAATTTGGTTCGGATGGCTTTGGCTTTTATGCTATACACTGCTACTCGGTCGATATCTGTGCACTGCATTACTCTTCTGGCATCCGCCTGAATCTGTGGAGGACAGCAACAGCGGTCGTGTCACGTTTAGTTGAAATAGCTTTCGCTAGATTATGTTACGTTATGCTAAATTTGGTTCGGATGGCTTTGGCTTTTATGCCATACACTGCTACTCGGTCGATATCAGCGCTCTGCATTTCCGTACTAGCAGCTGCTAGTCTCTGGGAGTCCAGTAATGGTGGTCGTGGCGCGTTATTTTGAGTTATGTTGCGTTTGGTTAGGTCACGTTTGGTTCGGTCAGGATAGGGTGGCTCATACGTTTGTTCTACACGACGCTATTTAGTAGACTTCTACGCTCTACATTGCTCTGCTAGACACTGCTCGACTCGCGGAAAGCCAGTGATTTTGGTCTCGACATGATTGTTCGTGTTATGCTACGTCCTGTTACGTTATATTAGTCTGGGTTATGTCCGCATTGCTTTGACTTTCGTGGTATGCATAGATATTCGGTTCTTTTCAGCGCTCTACTATACTCAGTTCGACTCTGGGAAGACCAGTAATAGCATTCGCATCTCTTTATGTTGCGCCAGGTTACGCACCGGAATGTTACGGTTGGTTCGGTTTATGAAGGATAGCTTTGACGTTTGCGCTATACAATGCTCTCCGGTGGATTCCTGAGCTCTACTTTGCTCGAATATGTTCAGCTTGGCCCCGCGAAAGCCATCAGGAGCGTCTCGACACCTTACGCTGGGTTAGGCAACGTTGGGTTAGATTAGGTTCGGCCTGGTTAAGTTTACTTATCTTTGACTTGGTGCCTTACGCAGCAATTCCGCAATTTTCTGCGCTCTACTGTGAACTAGTATATTCTGCTGGCTCCCTGGAGGTTAGAAATAGTGGTCTAGGCATGTGAGGTTCAGTTAGGTCACGTATGTCTGTGCTATGTTTGGTTAGGTTTGGCTAGGTTAGCTTCGTCTTTTGTGCTACACCCTGCTATTCGGTGGATTTCTGCGTTCTACACTGCCCTAATGGACTGCAATAGGAGCCTCGGCACGTTAGTTTTAGCTAGGTTACGTTTGGTTATGTTACGTGTGTTGGGTTTAGGTTCGGACGACTGTGACTTTTCTGGCACAGACTACTGTTCGGTGCATTTCTGCGCTATACACTTGCTCTGTTATACTCTGCTTGTACCTGCGGATGCCGGCAATAGAGGTCGCTGCACGTTAGGTTGAGTTAGGCCAGGAGTGGTTATGTTGCGATTGGTTAGGTCAGGAGAGTAGACCTTTGACTTTTGTGCTATACACCGCCATACGGCGGATTGCTGCACTCCACTGTGAACTAATATGCTCAGCTTGGCTCTGGGAGAGCCAGTAATACTGGTTGCGGCACGTTAGGTACAGAAAGATTTCGTATGGTTATGTTAGGTTAGGTTGGGTTAGGTTTGGATAGCCTTGACTTCTCTGCGCAACGCTGATATTATATGGGCATCTGTCCTCCTCTCTGCCCTATCATACGCCGCCTGACCCTGGGGACGCCAGCAATAGTGATCACTATTGTTTTACGTAAGATAGCACAATCGAACGTGCGAGACCACTGTTACTGGCATTGCCAGGGCCAAGCAGAATATAGTAGGGCAAAGTAGAACACAGGTATCCACCGAATAACAGTGTATGTACCAAATGTCGCAGCTATCCTGGCAGAAGTATACCTAACATAACCTAACCGAACGTTACATACCTCAGACGTGCCTGCAGAGACCACTGTTGCTGGTACGCCCAGGGCCAAGCAGAATATTGTAGAGCAAAGTAGAGCGTAGAAATCCACAGAATATCAGTTTACAGCGCAAAGATCAAAGCTATGCTATCCTAACTTAACCAATCGTTAGATGACCAAGCGTAACATATCCCAATCTAACTTGACGCGAATACCATTTCTGGCCTCCCCAGAACGGAGAAGAACGTATTAGAGAAGAGTAGAGCACAGAAGTCCATAGCGTCCGAGTGTATAGCAGAGAAGTCAATGCAACCCGTACCTAAGGCAGACCAACGTAACTTAGCCATACGTAGCCTAACCCAACATAACGTGCACGAAAACCATTGCTGAAATCACGAGTGCCAGGCAGAATATTGCAGACCACAGAAAAGGGCAGAAATCCACTGAACAACAGGATACAGAAGGAAGAAGGAGGTATCCCGACCTAACCTAGCCAAACACGACACAACCAAACGCAATACATCTCAGACTATCGTGCCGAGGCCAATACCGATAGCCTCCAAATAGCCATGCAAGATATGCTAGAGCACAGCAGAGCGCAGATATCCACCGAATAGCTGTGGATGGCACAAAAGTTAAAGTTATCCTGTCCTATCCTAACGAAGCTTAACCTAACCGAACGTAACATAACTCAACCTAACGTGCCGAGAGCACTATTGCAGGCCTCCCGGGCGCCAAGCAGAAAATATTAGAGCGCAGTAATCCATCGAATAGCAGTGTACAGCACAAGAGAAAAAAGATATCCTATCTTAATCTAACCAAATGTAACCTAACCGAACGTAGCAGAACCCAACCTAACGTGGCGAGGCCACTATTGCTGGCCCCCAGCGCCAGGCAGAGCATACTAGAACACCGTAGAGCACAGAAATCAGCCGAAAATCAGTGCATAGAACAAAAGAGGAAGCTATACTATCCTAACCTAGCGGAAAGTAACATAAGAGGATGTAACGTGACACAAGCTGTCATGTCACGTCAAATATTTCTGGCCTCGCGAGAGATAAGCAGAGCAGAGCAGAGCAACGTAGAACGCTGAAATCGTCCAGACAGCGGTGTAAAACACGAAAGTCAAAGCTATCCTAACCAAACAAAGCCAAACACGACACAACCAAACGCAATACAACTCAGACTAACGTGCCGAGACTAATACCGCTAGCCTCCCCAGAGCCAAGCAGAATATACTACGGCACAGTACAGCGCAGAAATACGCAGAATAGCAATGTATAACACAAAAATCCAAGCTATCATATCCAAGCCTACTCGAACCTTACCTTACCAAGCGAAACATAACTCAACAGAACTTGCCATGACCGACTTTGCTGGCCTCCCCAGAGACGGGCAGACACTAGTACAGCAATGCAGCGAGCAGATATCTACCCAATAGTAGTGCGTAGGACGAAAGTCGAGGATGTCAGCCGGACCTGACCTAACGTATCATGACCAAAGGTTGAATAACTATGCCTAACGCTCCGCGACCTCTACTGCTGTCCTCTCGAGAGCCAAGCAGGACATACTAGAGCACAGTAGAGCGCAGAAGTCCACCGAATAGCTGTGTATAACACAATAGTCAAAGGCAATCTAACCAAACGTAACCTAACCCAAACTGACCAAGCGTAACATAACCCAACCTACGGGGCCGCGACCGATATTGCTGGATCCCCAGAGTCGAGCAGAGTATAGTAGGGCAATCAAGAGCGAAGAGGTCCGCGCAGTAGTTGTATGCAGGGCAAAAGTCAAAGATATACTATTCTAACTTAACCAAACGTGACATAAACGAACGTAGCATACCTCAACCTAACGAGACGAGACCACTATTGCTGCACACCCCAGAGCCAAGCAGAACATATTAGAGCGCAGCTGAGTGCAGAAGCCCATCGAATGGCAGTGTATAACACAAAGGACAAAGCCATCCTAACTGGCCACGACCGATATTGCTGGTTCCCCAGAGTCGAACAGAGTATAGTAGGGCAATCAAGAGCGAAGAGGTCCACGGAGTAGTTGTATGCAGGGCAAAAGTCAAAGATATACTATTCTAACTTAACCAAACGTGACATAAACGAACGTAGCATACCTCAACCTAACGAGACGAGACCACTATTGCTGGACACCCCAGAGCCAAGCAGAACATGTTAGAGCGCAGCTGAGTGCAGAAGCCCATCGAATGGCAGTGTATAACACAAAGGACAAAGCCATCCTAACAAAACGTGGACTTACCTCACCAAACCAAACGCAACATAACGTATCCTACCGTGCCACGACAGCCGTTACTGTTCTCCGCAGAGTCGAGCAGAGTATAGTACAGCAATGAGGTGCGCAGGATTCCACCGAGTTGTAGCGTATAGCTCATAAGTCAAAGCCATTACAAACAAGCTTAGCCTAACTTAACCATACCAAACCTAACATAACCCAACCAAACGGGCAAGGACCGCTATTTCTGGCCTCCCCGGAGTCAAGCAGGTGATAGTAGAGCAATGGAGTGCGCTGATATCGACCTAATAGCAGTGTGTGGCACAAAAGTCAAATCGATCCTCACTAAACCTGTCCCAGCCTAGTAAAGCTAAGCGTAACCTAACCCAAGCTAGCGTTCCGGGGCCAATATTGCTGCACACAACGGAGTTAAACAGGACATATTAGAGGAGAGTAGAGCGCAGAAATCCATGTGGACGCAGTGTGCAGCAGAAATGTCGAAGCCATCCCTACCTAACACAAAGAAATATGACCTAACGGAACGAAGCCTACCAGACATAGCGATCCGCGGACACTATTGCTGGACACGGCAGGGAAAAGCAGAATATAGTAGAGTAGAGTAGAACGCAGAAGTGTACCGTACAGCAGTCTATAGCACAGAAGTCAGTTCTGTCCTATAATGACATGTCCAAGCCTAATATAAGCAAACGTATCATAAGCTAACCTAACGCGCTGAGACCACTGCTGCTGGTCTACCCAGAGCCGTGCGGAATATAATAGGGCAATTAAGGGCGCAGAGATCCTGGGAATAGCCGTGTATAGCGCAAAAGTCAAAGTAACCCTATCCTAACATAACCAAACGTAACACGACCAAACGTAATCTATCCCAACCAAACGCGACGCGGTTACTATTTCTGTAACTCCTTGAGCACGGCAGGGAATTCTAGATCACAGCAGAGCGCAGCAATCCACCATATAGAAGTGTACAGAACAAAAGCCATAGCTATACTAGACCAACATGGCGAAGCATAATACAACCAAACGTAACCTGACCAAACCTTGCTTGCCTACCACCTATTGCTGCTCTGCTCAGAGCCAAGCAGTACATATTAGACGAGAGTAGAGCGCATATGTCCATGGAATCACAGTGCACATCACAGTAGTCGAAGCTACCCTAACCTAACATAGCCAAACGGAACGAAACCGAACGTTGCATAAGTCAATGTAACGAGCCGAGACCACTACTGCTGGCCTCCGCAGAGCCAAACAGAACATACTAGAGCCAAGTAAAGCGCAGATGGCCACCGAACATCAGATTATACCATAAATGTCTAAGCAATCCGAACCTAACCCAAATAAATGTAACCTAACCAAACGTGGCCTAACACAGGCTAACGGGCCGAGGCCATTATTAATGGCCTCCCGCGAGACGAGCAGTGGAGAGAACAGCAACGTAGGGCGTAGAAGTCGACCGAATAGCGGCATATAGCACAAAAGTCGCAGCTACCCTCTCTTAACCTAACAAATCATACCATTACCAAACGTATCCAAACAAAACCTGTCGTGTCACGACCACTACTGCTGGCATGCCCAGGGCCGAGCAGAGTATAGTGCAGCACAGTAGAGCGAAGAATGCCACCAAATAGCAATTTGTAGCATAAAAGTCAATGTAATCCTCTCATAACCTAGACAAACGTAGCTTAACCAAACACAACGTAACTCAAACTAACGGGCCCTCACCACTGTTGCTGACTTCCCAAAGCCACGCAAAATATACTAGAGCAAGTAGAGCACAGAAATCCGCCGCATTGAGGTGAAATGCGCAAAAGTAAAAGATTTCCTAAAATAACATTACCTAACCCAACGTAGCCAAACGTAACCAAGGCCAACCTAACGAGCCTAGCCAAATATTGCTGGACTCCGCAACGCCCAGCAGGGAATATTAGGGTGCAGCAGAGCGCAGAAATCCTCCTAAAAGCAGTGTATAGCACAAAAGTCAAAGCTACCCTATCCTAACCTAACCAAACGTAACACAAGACGACGTAGAGTAACCCAAACTGACGTGCCGTGTCAGATATTGCTGGCCTCACGACAGCTCAACAGAGTACAGCCGAGAAATGTAGAACGCAGAAATCATCCAGGGAGCAGCGCCTAACACAAGAGTCAATGCTGTCCTAGCAAAACATAACAAAACCAGACACAACCAATCGTAATATAACTCAACCTGACGTACTGAGATCACTATACCTGGAGTCCACAGAAACGAGCAGATTATGATAGAGCACAAAAAGGCGCAGGCGTCCATGGAATTGCAGTTTGTAACACAAAAGTCAATGATATATTAATTTATCACAACGTAGCGTAAGTGAACCGAACGTGCCAAGACCGCTATTGCCGGCCTTCCGAAAGAAATATAGATGATAGTAGAGCAATCCAGAGCACAGGTATCGACCGAATAGAAGTTTACAGCACAAAGGTCAATGTCACCCTAGCCAAACTTAGCCAAACATAGCCTGACAAAGCGTAAACTAATACAACCAAACGCGCCACGACCGCTGTTGCCGGTCTTCCGAGAGACAAGTAGATGCTAGTAGAGCAATCCAGACCACAGGTATCGACCAAAAAGCTGTGTATGGCACAAAAGTCAGAGCTACCATATCCTAACCTAACCAAACGTAATATAAACAAACGTTATCCATCTCAAACTTACGTGCCCAGACCACTGTTGCTGGCCTCCAGAGAGCCAAGCAGAACATACTAGATCCCAATGGATCGCAGAAGAATACCGGACAACAGTCTGTAATTCTAAAGTCGAAGCAAGCCCAACCTAAACCGTAGCAACTTAACCAAAGCAAATGTAGCCTAGGTCAAATTAACTCGCCGTCACCGATGTTACTGGCCACCCCGGAGTCGAGCAGAGTACAGGAGAGCAATGTAGAGCTTAGAAATTCACCGAATATCGGTTCATAGCACAAAAGTCAAAGCTACCCTATCCTAATGTAACCAACAGTAACATAACCATACGAAACCTATATCAACTTAACGTGGCGAGTCCATAATCGGCGGCCTCCCCAAACACAAGGAGAACATATTAGTGCATAATGGAGCGCAGATACCCTCCGAATAGCAGAGTACAGCACAATAGTCGAAGCAGCCCTGTCCTAACCTAACCAAACGGAACATAAGCAGTCGTAGCGTATACCCAACCTGAAGTGCCAGTACAGCTATTGCTCGTCTCACAAGAGCTAAGCAGAGTATAGCAGAGCACAGAATGGTGCTGAAATCATTGGAATAGCAATGCATAGTACAAAAGTCAAAGCTATCCTGTCCTAACATAGCCAAACGTAACATAACCAAACGTATCCTAACACTTCCTTACGTGCCGAGACCGCTATTGCTACCCTCCACAGAACCATGCAGAACATATTACAGGAGAGTAGAGTGCAGAAGCCCATAGAATCGTAGTGCATAGCACAATAGCCGAAGCTACCCTATCCTAACATAGTCAAACGTAATATAACCGAAAGCAGCTTAACTCAACCTAACGTGCCGAGACCACTATTACTGGCCTCTCCTGAATCGAGCAGAGTATTTCAGAGCAACGTAGAGCGTAGAAACGCAACCAATAGCAGTGTATAGCGCAAAAGTTGAAGCTATTCTAACCTAAGCTAACCTAACCTAACCTAACATAACCTAACGTGCCGAGATCATTATTGCTTGCCTTCCCAGAGCCAGGCAGAATATGTCAGAGCACAGTAGAGCGCAGTTATCCACCGCATTGCAGTGTGTAGCACAAAACTCAATGATACCCTTACCTAACCTGCCCTAACCAAAGCTAACCGAAAGTGGCGTAACTAAATATAACCTGCCCTGGCCACTGTTGCTAACCTGCACAGAGCGAAGCAGAACATGCTAGAGCACAGTAAAGCGCAGGAGACCACGGAAATACAGTTTGTACCACGAAAGTCTAAGGAATCCAAACCCAACCCAAAATAGCATAACCTAACCAAACGCAGCCTAGCACAACCAAACGAGTCGAGACCATTATTACCGGCCTCCCGCGATTCGAGCAGAGTATAGTAGAGCAATGTAAAGCGTAGAAATCTAGCGAACGGCTGCGTAGAGCACAAAAGTCACAGTTACCCTCTCCTGACCTAACAAATCGTAACATTGTCAAACGTAGCCTAACAAAACCTATCTTGCCACGACCACTATTGTTGGCCTCACCAGAGTCGAGCAGAGTATAGCAGAGCAATGAAGTGCGCAGAAGTCCACAGAATAGCAGTGTGAAGCACAAAGGTCAAAGCTATCGTAACCTAACACATCGTTACCCTCTCCTGAAATAACAACTCGTAACACTATCAAACGTAGCCTAGCAAAACCTATCCTGCCACGACCACTATTGTTGGCCTCACCAGAGTCGAGCAGAGTATAGCAGAGCAATGAAGTGCGCAGAAGTCCACAGAATAGCAGTGTAAAGCACAAAGGTCAAAGCTATCGTTACCTAACACATCGTAACCTAACATGATCAAACGTAATTTAACATATACCATCGTGCTGCCACCACTATTGCTGGCCTCCCCATAGCCAAAGAGAATACACCAGGGCACAATAGAGCGCAGGATGCCACCGAAAAGCAGTGTGTAGCACAAACGTCAAAACCATCGTAACCAAGCGTAGCCTAACCTAACCTAGCCATACGTAACATAACTCAACGGAACGTGCAACGACGACCATTGCTGGCCTCCCCAGGGGCAAGCGGACGCTAGTACAGCAACTCATATCGCAGGTATCGACCGAAGGGCAGTGTACAGAGCAAACGTCAAAGCCATCCCAACCAAACACAGCCAAACCTAACCTAATCAAACATAGGCTAGCTCAACCAAGCGAGCCACGAACGTCATTGTTGGCCTCACTGGAGACAAGCATATGCTGGTAGAGCAACGCAGTGTACAGGTATCGACTGAATAGCAGTGTATAGCGCAAAAGTCATAGCTCTCCTATACTAAAATGGCCGAGCGTAACCAGACCAAGCGCAGCCTAACTCAACCTAACGTGCCGATACCACTCTTACTGGCCTGTCCAGGGTTGAGCAGAGTGTATCACAGTAATGTAGAGCGTAGAAATCCACCGAATAGTGGTCTATAGCATAAATGTCAATTCTATCGCGTAGTAACTTATCCGAACGTAATATAAAGGAACGTAACATATCATCACCTAGCGTGCCGAGACAACTGCTGCTGGCCTCCCCAGCGTCAAGCAAAATATACTGGAGCACAGTAGAGCCCAGGAAGCCACCAACAAGCAGCGTATATCACAGAAGTCAAAGAAGTCCTGATCTAACCTGACCTAACCTAAGCAAACCAACCGTGAACTAACTAAGCCGACGAGCCGAGCCCACTATTGCTGGGCTCCCCATTGCCAAGAAGCACATATTGGAGGAGTGTAGATCGCAAGAATCCATAGAATGGCAAGGAACGACAGAAAGGTCTAACATACCCTAACCTAACCCAGACTAACCTAACCTGACCAAACGGAACCAAGCTCAACCTACCGTGCTGAGACCACTTTTGCTTGCCACTGCGGAGCCAAGCGGTATACACTGGAGCACAGTAGGGCGGAGAAATACACCGCATTGCGGTTTTTGTCAGAAAAGTCAAAGTTATCATGTCCAAACCTAACCTAACCTATCCTAACCGACCGTAAAATAACTCCACATAACGTGCCTGGGCCACTATTGCTGAACTCACCAGAGACAAGCGGATGATAGTAGAGCAACGCAGACCGTATATTTCGACCGAATAACAGTGTATAGCACAATAGTCGAAGCTAAGCTATCCTGACTTAGCCAAACGCAACATAACCGAAAGCTGCTTATCTCCATATAACGCGCCGATACCACTATCGCTTGTCACCCCCGATCCAAGAAGAACATACTAGAACACAGTACAGCGCAGAGACCCACCGAACAGCATTGTATACCACGTAAGTCGAAGCTATCCAAACCAAACACAGACAAACGAAACCCAACCAAACGTAGCCAAAGCCAACCTAACGTGCCTGGACCGTTATTGCTGGCGTCCCCATAGATGAGCACAGTATTGTGGAGCGATATGGAGCGCAGGATTCCACCGGATGGCAGTGTACAGCACAAAAGCCGATGCTATTCTCTCAGAAACTGTCCAAACGTAACGTAACCAAACGAAACTAAGCTCAACTTTTCGTGCCACGACCACTGTTACTGGCATCCCCAGAGTCGAAAAGAACATATTAGAGGAGGACAAAGCACAGAAATCCATGGAATCGCAGTGCAAAGCGGAAAAGTTAAAGCTATCCAAACCTATCCCATGGTAACGTGGCCGAACCAAACGTGGCCTTACTCTACGTAACGTGCCGCGACCACAATTGCTGGACTCGCCTGAGCAAAGCAGAATATAGTAGATCACATTAGAGCGCGGAAATCCGCCTAATAACAGTGTACGGTACGAAAGTCAAGACTATCCTGACCGTACACATCATAACCGGCCTTAGCAAAATGAAACATAACTCAACCTAACGAGCGGAGAACACAATTGTCGGCCTGTCCAGTGTCAATCAGAGAATATTAGGGCGCACTAGAACGCAGAAAGCCACCGAATGTCAGTGTATAGCACAATAGTCAGAGCAATTCTGTTCGAACCGAGCCAATCGTAACGTAACTAAACGTACCCTAATCCAACCTAACGTGTCGAGAACACAAATGTTGGCAGCCAAGAGGCAAGCAGAATATGATAGGGGACAGTAGAGCGCTGGTACCCGCCGCATTGCAGCGTATAGCACAAGGTGCAGAGATATACAATCCTCACCTGAAGTTACCTAAAGCAGCAGAACGTAGCCCATCTGAACTTAACGTGCAGAGACCCATATTGCTGGCCGCCCCAGAGCCAATGCGAACATATTAGAGCACTGTAGAACGTAGAAATCCACCGCATAGCAGTATAAAGCTCAAAAGTCAAAGCTACCCTATCCTAGCCTAGCCAATCGTAACATAACCGAACATAGCCTAATTCAACCTAACGTGCCGCGACCACAGTTCCTGGCGTCCCCAGAGCAAGGCAGCGCACACTAGATGAGGGCAGAGCACAGAAATCCATAGAATTGCAGTGTATAGCAGAAAAGTCATAGTTACCTGCGCCTAACCCAAACAAGCATAGAATACCAAACGTTGCCTAACTCAAAATAACGTGCCGCTACCGCTATTGCTGCCCTCCCCAGAGACAGGCAGAAATTACTAAGGCCTAGTAGAGCTCAGACATCAACCGAAAAGCAGCCTATGGCACGATAGTCACAGTTAACCTATCCTAACCTAACCAAACGTTACGTAGACAAACGTAACGCAGCTAAACCTTATGTGAGGAGACCTCTATTCCTGCCCTCCACAGAGACAAGCAGAACATATTAGAGGAGAGCAGAGCGCAAAATTCGACAGGATCGCTGCGTATAGCACGAAAGTCAAAGCTACCCTATCCTAACCTAACATAACGTAACATAGCCGAATGTAACATAACTCAACCTAACGTGACGAGACTTATATTGCTGCCCTCTCCAGGGCCTGGCAGAACATATTAGAGGAGAGGAGAGCGCAGATATCCATATACTAGCAGCGTATAACACATTAGTCAAAGCTACCCTATCCTAACCTAACAGCACCTAGCATAACCGAACGTAACCCAGTTAATTCTATCGTGCCAAGGACGCTACTGCTGGCCTCGCTAGAGCCAAGCAGAACATGCTAGAGCACACGATAGCGCACAAATGCCCCGAACTACTGTGTATGCGACAAAAGTCAAAGCTATACCATCCTACCCTAAGCAATCGTAGCATAACCGAATCTAACCCAATTCAACTTAACGTGCCGCGATCACCATTGCTGGCGTCCCCAGAGCCGGGCAGATCATTCTAGAGGAGAGCAGAGCACAGAAGTCCATTGAATCGCTGTGTATAGCAGAAAAGTGAAAGATATCTGATTCTAACACGAACTAATGTAACCTAGACAAACGTAACATATCGCAACCTAAATTGCCGAGACCACTGTTGCCGGCCTCCATAAGGCTAAGCAGAATTTAGTAGCGCACAGCAGGGCGCACAAATCCACCGAACTACTGTGTATAGCACGGTGGTCAAAGCTACCCTTACCGGACCCATCGTATCCTAACCTAGCCAAACGTAAACGATCTCAACCTAGTGTACCGAGTCCAATATTGCTGGCTACCCAAGAGCAAAGGATAATATATTAGATCACAGTAGAACGTAGAAATCCATCAAATAGCAGTATATAGTGCTAAAGTCAAAGCTACCCTATACTATCCTAACCAAACGTAACGTAACCACATGTAACATGACTCAACCTAACGTGACAGGACATCTATTGCTGCCCTCCCCAGAGACAAGCAGAACACACTAGTGCAGAATAGAGCGCAGAAAACCATATGTTAGCAGTGTACAGCACAAGAGTCGGAGCTACACTACTCTAACCAAGCAAAACGTAACATAAGCGAAAGAACTAAAGCTAACGTGCCGAGGGTACTACTGCTGGCCTCCTGAGAGGCAAGCGGAACGTACTAGAGCACAGTAGAGCGCAGACGTCCACCGAATAGCAGTGTAGCGCACAAAAGTCGTGGCAGTCCTGGGCTAACATAGCAAAGCATAATAAAAACAAACGCAACCTAATTATAACTAACTGGCCGAGACCACTGTTCCTGGCCTAAACAGAGTCAAGCATATCACGTTACAGCACAATGGATAGCAGAAATCTACCGAAAAGCAGTGCATAGCACAAAAGTCGTAGAGATCCTAACCAAACTTAACCAAACCTAACAAAACCAAACGCAACATAACTCAACATAACCTGCGTACACCATTATTGCTGACCTCCTCAGAGGCAAGCAGAACATACTAGAACACAGGAGAACGCAGAAGTCAGTCGCACTCAAGTGCAAAGCACAAAAGTCAAAGGTATCCTGCCCTAACTTGACACAACACAGCCTAGCCAAGCGAAGCGTAACACATCCTAACGAGCCGAGAGCACCATTGCTGGTACACAAAGCGCCAACCAGAGCATATCAGAGCACAGTAGAGCGCAGAAATCCGCTGAACAGCGGTGTACAACGCAAAAGCCAAGCCATCCTCGCCAATCGCAACCAAAGCTATCCTAACCAAACGTTACCTAACTTGACCTATCGTGCCACGGGCGCTCATCCTCGGCTCCCCGGAGCCTAGCAGAGTATAGGAGAGCAAGGAAGGCCGCAGAAATCCACCGAGTAGCAGCGCATAGCTCAAAAGTCGAAGCCGTCAAAACCAAACAAAACATAACCAAACCTAACCAAACGTAACTTAACTCAACCGAACGTGCCATGGCCGCTATTTCTGGTCTCACCAGATACAAGCAGATGCTAGTAGAACAATGCAGTGCACGGATATCGACCGAACAGCAGTGTATAGCGCGAAAGTCAAAGCGATACTGTCCTAACCTAATCAAACGTAGTATAGCTACTCCTAACTCGCCGATGCCACTATTGCCTGAATCGCCAGGTCCAAGCAGAATATACTAGAGGACAGCATAGCGCAGTAATCCACCGCATTGCAGTGTGCAGCACAAGAATAATACATGTGCTACCCTAACATGTCCGAAACTAACCTAACCGAAAGTAGCCTAGCAATGCATAACGTACCGGGAATACAATTGCTGGCCTCACCAGCTACAAGCAGAAAATATTAGAGCAATGTAGTTTACAGTAATACACCGCATATGGGTGCATAGCATAAAAATCAATGCCATCCTAACCTAACCAGACGTAACATAACCAAACGTTATCTACCTCAACCAGACGTGCCGAGATCACCATTGCTGGCCTCCCCAGAGCCAAGCAGAACATACTAGGGCACAGTAGAGCGGAGAAGTACACCAAACAACAGTTTATACAACGAAAGTCAAAGCATTCGGAACCTAACCCAGACAAATATCACCTAACCAAACGTAGCCAAACTCAAAGTAACGTACCGAGATCGTAATTACTTGCCTCCCCTGAGTCGAGCAGAGTATAATAGGGCAATGTAGAGCGCAGAATTTCACAGATTAGCAGTGTATAGCAGAAAAGTCAAAGGTATCATGTCCTAACCCACCCAAACGTGACATGCCCAAACTTATCCTCTCACAATCTATAGTATCGGGAACACATTTGCCGGCCTCCGCAGAGCCCAGCACAATGTAATAGAGCTCAGTAGAGCGCACAAATCGACCACAATGTAGTGTAAAGCGCACAAGTCAGAAATAGCCTGAACAAACCTAACCTAACCTAATCTAATCGATCGTAACGTAACCCAAACGAATGAACCACGACCAGTACTTCTGGCCTCCCCGCAGACAAGCAGATGCTAGTAGAGCATCGTAGTGCACAGATATAGACCACATAGTAGTGTAAAGCCCAAAAGTAGCCAAACCGATCCTATCCGAGCCAAGCCAAGCGTAACACGACACAACCTAGCGCTGCGAGAACACCCTTGCCAAGCTCCCCATAGCCAAGCAGAATACACTAGTGCGCAATAGAGCGCATAAGTCCCCAGTATTGCAGTGTGTAGCACAAAAGTCAAAGAAAACCTAACATAACCCGTCCTGCACTAACCAAACCGAACGTAGCCTAACTTAACGTAGCGTGCCGAGAATACCGTTGCTGGCCTCCACAGAGCCAAGGAAAGCATATTAGGGCAGTGTAGAGCGCCGAGATCCACCGAATAGCTGTGTACAGCACAAAAGTCGAAGTCATACTCTCCTAATCTAACAAGACGTAACATAGCCGAACGTAACCGAAGTGAACGTAACGTGCTGCGACCACTATTGCTGGGCGCGCCAGGGCAAACCAGAATGTAGCAGAGCAGAGTCGGGCGCAGAAGCCCGCCGGAAGGCAGTGTATAGTGACGACAGGCAAAGTTACTCTAGCAGAACATAGCACAAACTTGCCTTGCAAAACGTAAAATTGCTTAATTTAACGTGCCTATATCTGAATTGCTGGCCTCCCCAGAGCCAAGTAGAAAGTATTGCAGCACAGTAGAGCGTAGAATTACACCGAACAGCAACGTATAGCTCAAAAGTCAATGCCATTCTAACCTACTCTAAACGAATGTAGCGTAACCGAACGTAAGAAAACTCAACATAAATTGCCGAGAAAACTGCTGCTGGCTACCCCAGATCCCAGCAGGATATACTACAGACCAATAGAGCGCAGGAATCCGCCGCAGTGCACTGTACAGAATGGAAGGGAAAGGCACCCTAGCCTTACCTGGACTAACCTAAGCTAACCGAACGTAGACTATCACAAAATGACGTGCCGCGACCGCTATGCTGGCCTCCCCAGAGCCAAGCAGGGTATATTAGTGGGCAGTAGAGCGCAGAGGTCCATAGAATTGCAGTGTATAGCAGAAAAGACAAAGCTACCCAAAAATAACATAAACGAACGTAACATAACCAAACGAATAATAGCACAACATAATGTCCCGCGACAAATGTTGCTGGATTCACCAGGTCCAAGCAGAACGTATTAGAGCACAGTAGAGCACAGAAATCCGCCGGTTAACTGTGCATAGCGCAAAAGTCAAACTTATTCTACCCAAACCTAATCAATCGTAGCATAGCCAAACGTAACCTAACGGAGACTATCGAGCCGCGGCCGCTACTGCTGGCTTCCCTATCCTATGTTAGGATGGGAAAGCTTTGACTTACTTGGCACACACTGCTATTAGGAGCATCGCTGCGCTCTACTGTGCGCTATGGTGTTCTGCTTGGATCTGGGAAAGCCAGCAGTTGTGGTCTCGGCACCTTACGATGGGATATGCTACGTTAGGTTAGGATGGGCTAGGTTAGGTTATGTTAGGATATATTCGACTTTCGTGCTACACGCTGCAATGCGGTGGATTTCTGCGACCTACTGTGCTCTAAAGTCTTCTGCTTGTCCCTGGCGAGGCCAGCAATGGTGGTCTCGGCACGCTAGGTATAGTGCGGTAACGTTTGGTTTGTATAGGTTGCGTTACGATCGTCTAAGATAGCATTGAGTTTCCCGCTGGATACTGCTATGCTGCGTATTTCTGCGCTCCACCGTGCTCTACAACATTCTGCTTGGCCCTGGGAGGCCAGCAATAGCGGTCCCGGCACATTAGGATCAGTTATTCTGCGTTTGGTTAGTTTACGATAGGGTAGCTACGAGTTTTGCGCTACGCACTGCTGTTCTGCGGATTTTTGCGCTCCACTGTGCCGTCATATTTTCTATTTGGCACTGGGGAGCACAGCAATAGTTGTGTCGGCACGTTAGGTTGAGATCGGTTACGTTCGGTTAGGTTAGGTTTTGTTATGTTCGATCAGGGTAGCTTTGACTTTCGCGCTGTAGACTGTTATTCGGCGCATTTCTGCGCTCTACTCTACTGTATTATATTCTGCTTGGCCCTGCCGAGGCCAGCAATACTGGTCGCGGCACGTTATGTTGAGTTAGGCTACGATTGGCTAGGTTGCGTTTGTTTGCGTCAGGTTTGGTTTTCGTCGACCTTTCTGCTGTACGCTGCGATCCTGTGGATTGCTGAGCCCTACACTCCGCTACTACGATCTGTCCGTCTGCCAGGATCCCAGCAGTAGTGGTTGCGGCACGTTATGTTTATTTAGGCTAAGTCTCTTTACTCTTCATTGGGATGGGTTAGGTCTGGATTGCATAGCCTTTCTTGCAAGCCGCAGATTTCATTGCATTTTTGAGATCCACTGTGCACTAGTAGGTTCTGCTTGGCTCTGGGGAGGCCAGCATCTGTGGTCTCGGCTCGTTAGGTTAAGTTATACTGCGTTTGGGTATATAACGCTTTGCCGTGTTAGGATAGGCTATCATTGACTATTGTGCTATACACTGCCCTTAGGTGGATTTCCGCGCTCTATATTCGTCTACAATACTCTACTCGACCACGGGGAGGACAGCAGTAGTGGTTGCGGTACGATAAATTTAGTTAGGCTACGTCGGGTTGGGTTCGGTTAGGAGAGATTAGGTTAGGTTATCTTATACCTTTGCGATACACACTGCGATGCTGCGGATTACTGCGATCTCCTCGGTTCTGGTATATTCTATGTGGCACAGAGGAGGCAAGCAATAGCGTTCGCGGCTCGTTTGGTTCAGATTGATTACGCTTGTTTAGGCTAGGTTGGCCTTGGCGAGGTTCGTATGACTTTGGTTTTTCTGCTGTACACTGCCATTCTATGGATTTCTGTGCCCTAACCTCCTCTAGTATGTTCTGCATGGCGCTGGAGAGAACAGCAAAATCGGTCGTGGCCCGTTTGGTTGAGTTATGTTACGTTCGGTCTGGTTACGTTATGTTGATTTTGGTTATGGCGGCTTTAACTTTTGAGCTATACACTGTTATTCGGTGGCTTTCTGCGCTCTACATTGCTATACTATACTCGGCTCGACTACAGGGAGGCTAGCCATAGCGTTCGCGGCAAGTTGGTTTAGGTTTGATTATGTTTGGTTAGGTTAGGTTACGTTATGTTAGGTTAGGTTTACTTCGACTATTGTGTTACACACTGCTATTATGTGGACATCTACGCCCCATTCTGCTCTAGTATATTCTGCTTGGCAGTGTGGAGACCACCAATATTTGTCTCGGCATGTTTGTCTGAGTTATGTTGCATTTGGTTATGTTACGTTTGGATAGGTTAGGCTAGGATAGCTTCGACCTTTGTGATGAACACTGTTATTTGGTGGATTTCTGCACTCTGTTGTGACATAAGATGCTCCGCTTTGCTCTGGAAATTCCAGAAAATGCGACCGCGGCGCGTTAGGTTTATTTAAGCTACGTTTAGTTAGGTTAGGCTTGTTTGAATTGGGTTTGGATACATTTGACTTTTGCGCTATACACTGCCATTATATGGACCTCTGCACTCTTCTCTCCTCTAATTTGCCCTGCTTGGCGATGGGGATACCACAAATAGTGGCCTCGGAATGTTTGGTTAAGTCAGGTTGCGTTTGGCTATATTACGTTTGGAATTGTTAGGATAGGATAGCTTCGACTTTTGAGTTGTACTCTGCTATTCGGTGGATATCATCGTTGTACATTGCTCTCGTATGTTCAGTTTCGTACAGGGAAGTTTGTTTGTATTAACTTTGGATAGGTTAGGACAGGAAACGGATGACATGTGTGCTATACATTGCTATTCGGTAGATTTGTACGTTCTACATAGCTCTACTATACTCTGCTCGAATCTCGGGAGGCCAGCAATAGTGTTTACGGTACGTTAGGTTGTGCCATGATACGTTCGGTTATGTTAGGTTATGTTGAGTTAGGATAGGGTATCCTCGACTTCTGTGCTACACACAGCTATTCTTTGGTCATCTGCGCTCTACTGTGCGCTAGGGCACTCTGCTTGTGTCTGGGGTACAAGGTGTTGTGATCGCTACATTTTAGGTTCGGTTACGTTACGCTTGTTTGGGCTGTGTTTGGTTAGGATTTGTAGGGATGGCTTTGGCTTTTGTGCTATACGCGGCTGTACCGACGATTTCAACGTCCTACATAGCTCTGTTATACCCTTCTTGGCTCTCGTGATGCCAGCGATAATGGTGGTGGCACCCATGTTGTGTTACGTTACGTTTGTTTATGTCACGTTTTGTTCAGGTTGGGAGAGGACAAATTTGATTTTTGTGTTACACATAGCTATTCGGTTGATTTTTGCGCTGTACTGTGCTTTAACACGTTGCACTTGTCATTGCGGTGTCCAGCAAGAGTGGTCGCAGCATGTTATGTATAGTTAGGCTATGCTTGGTTATGTACTGTTGGTTTAGGTTATGCTTGGGCAGCTTAGACTTTTCTGATATAAACAGCGATTCCATGGATTTAAGCGTTCCACTATCCACTAGCATGTTCTGCATGGCTCTGGGGATGGTAGCAATCGTGGTCGTGGCACATTAGGTTGTATTAAGTTACGTTTTGTTGTATTGCGGCTGGCTATTTAAGTAGGATATAGCCCCGACATTTGCGCTGTACTCTGAAATTCGGTGGATTTCAGCAATCTACAGTGCTACAGTATGTTCAGCTTGGCGCTAGTAAGGCCAGAAATAGTGGTCTTGGGACGTTGTGTTGGGTTAGGTTACTTTCGACTAGGTAAGGTTAGGCCAAGTTTGGACAGGGTAGCTTTCACCTTTGGGATATGCACCTCAATTCCGAGGATTCCTGCGCTCTACTATGCTCTAGTATATTCTGATTGTATCTGAGGTGGGCAGCAATAGCGGCCTCGGCAAGTTAGGTTGTGTTAGATTACGTTTGGTTATGCTACGTCTGGTTGGTTTAGGATTGGGTAGCCTCGACTTTTATGATATCCACTGCTATTCTGTTTGTTTCTGCGCCCCACATTACTATGCCACAATCTGCTCGACGATGGGGTGGACAGTAATGGTGGTCTCGGCAGGATAGTTTGAGTTAGGCTACGCTCGGTTATGTTGGGTTTGGACACGTTGAGATAGGATATCATCTACGTTTGTGCTGTACACTACAATGCGGTGGATTACTGCGTCCTACTGTGCACTAGAATATTCTGCTTGGATCTGGGGGAGGGGGGCTACAAATAGTGGTGTCGGCACGTCAGATTGAGTTATGCTACGATGGGTTATGTTACGGCTGGTTAGCTTAGGAGAGGATAGCTTTGACTTTAGTGCTATAGTCTACTACTATCTGGCATTCTGCTGCCTACAGTGCTACAATATTTTCAGCTCGGCACTTTGAATCTCAGCAACTGTGGTCTCGGCGCGTTATGTTGCGGCATGTTACATTCGGTTAGGTTGGTTATGGCTATGTTTGGCCAGTATAGCTTCAACTTTTGCGCCGTACACTGCTGTGCGGTGGATTTCTGCGCTCTGCTGCGATCTAGTATGTCCTGCTTGGCTCTGGGGAGGCCAGATATAGCGGTCGCGGCACGTCAGTGTAAGTTAGGGTACGTTCGGTTATGTTACGATTGGCTACGTTACGAGAGGATAGCTTTGAGTTTAGTACCATGGTCTGATGTTGGGTGGATTCCTGCGCCATTGTGTGCTCTAACGCCTATAGCTTGGCTCTGGTAATGCCAGAAATAGTGGCCTCGGCACGTTACATTGTGTCAGGTTACGTTCGGTTGGTTTGGGCTTGGCTAAGTTTGGTCAGGATTGCTTCAACCCTTGTGCAGTACACAGCTATTCGGTGGATTTCTGCGATCTACTTCTCTTTAGAATGTCATGCTTGGCTCTGTGGAGGCAAGTCATGTTGGTCGCGGCACGTTAGTGTAAGTTAGGGTACGTTCGGGTATGTTACGATTCTTTAGGTTAGGATAGGATCGATTAGACTTTTGTGCTTGACACTGCACTTCGGTGCAGTTCTGCCCCATAAATTTATCTACTATATCCTGTTCGACTCTTGGGAGTCCAGCAATGGCGGTCGCGGCTCTTTAGAATGAGTAAAAGTACGTTCGGCTACGTTAGGTGACCTGGCGTTATTTCAGGATAGCTTTGACTTTCCCGTTATGAGCTGTTATTAGGGCGAATTGTCCGCTCTACCCTGCTCTACGGCTCTCTGCTTGAATTTGGGGAGCCGAGCAATAGTGGTCCCCGGCCGTTATTTTGAGTTACGTTACGTTCGGTTAGGTGAAGGTTTGTTAGGTTAGGGAAGGATGGCTTTAATTTTTGCTCTATACAGTGGTATTCGGTATGCTTCCGCGCTCTACGGCGCTCTAATATGCTCTGCTTGTCTCCGGGGATGGGAAGCAATAGTAGTCTCGGCACGTTATGTTGAGTTAGGCTACGTTTGGTTATATTACGTTTGGTTTGGTTATGATAGGATAGCTTTGACATTTGTGCTATACGTTGCTATTGGGTGAATTTCAGCGCTGTACTGTGATCTAATATTCCCTGCGTTGCTCTGGGGAGGCTGGAAATGATAGCTGCGGCGCGTCCGGATGAGTTAAGTCTCGTTTGGTTAGATTAGATTTCCTTGGGTTACGTTAGGATATCTTTGGCTTTTGGGGTATACACTGCCGCTCTATGGACTTCTTCGCTCTACTCTCCTCTAATAAGCTCTGCTTATCGATGGGGAGTGCAACAGTAGTGGTCTAGGCACTTTAGATTGAGTTTGGTTACGTTTGGTTATGCTGTGTTAGGTAAAGTTAGGTTGGGATACCTTTGACCCTTGTGCTGTACACTGCTATTCGGTGGCTTTCTGCCATCTGCGGTGCTCTTGTATGCTCTGCCTGTCTCTGGGGAGTCCAGCAATTGTAGTCTCGGCATCTTATGATGAATTATGCTACGTTCCGTTATGTGAGGTTAGGACAGGTTAGGTTAGGATATCATCCACTTTTGTGATATACACTACAATGCGGCGTATTACTGCGCTCCACAGTGCACTTGTATATTCCGCTTGTCTCAAGGGAGGCAAGCAATCGTGGTCTCTTCACGTTAAGTTGAGTTATGCTACGTTCGGTTATGTTAAGTGTGACCACGATTGGATAGGGTTGCCTCGACTATTGTGCTATGCACTGCGACTATATGCATTTCTGCGCTCTGCTCACCTCTATAGTATTCTGCTTGGCTGTGCGGAGGGCAGTAATTTTGGTCTCGGCACGTTAGGATGAGTCTGGTCACGAAATGGTGGCTTCCACTTTTGTGCCATACAATGCTATTCGGTGGGTTTCTGCGCTCTACCAGGGTCAAATATTCTCTGCTTCTCTCTGGGGAGGCTGGAAATGGTAGCCGCGGCGCGTTAGATTGTGTTAGTCTAATATTGGTTATGTCACGTTTGGTTATGTTTGTATAGGATAACTTTGACTTTTGTGATATACACTGCTATTCGGTTAAATTCAGCGCTTTATTATGCTCTTATATATTCTGCCAGGCCCTGGGGCGGCCAGCAATTGTAGTCTCGGCACGTTAGTTTGAGATATACAGCGGTTGTTTATGTCACGTTTTGTTGTGTAGGGATAGGATAGCTTTGACTTTTCCGCTATACACGGCTCTTCTGTGGTTTTATGACAGCTACTGTGCCCTAGTACATTCTGCTTGCCTCTGCAGGACCAGCAATTGTGGTCTCTGCGCGTTAGGATAATTTGGGATGCGTTCCTTTATATTACCTTTGGATAGGATAGGATAGGATATGTTTGGCTTTTCTGCTTTACACTGCTACTCGGAGGATTTCTACGATCTGCGTTGCTGTACTATACCCTGCTCGACCCCGGAGAGGCCAGTAATAGTGGTTTTGACCCGTTAGTTTTTGTTAGGCTACGTTTGGCTGCGTTACGTTAGTTTGGGTTATGTTTCGGTAATTCTGACTTTCGTTGTATACGCAGATATTAGGTGGATTTCTACGCTCTACTGTGTTCTACTGCATCCTGCTTGTCTGTGGGCAGTCCAGCAATATTTGCCGCAGCACGTTACGTTGAGTTAGGTTATGTTTGCTTACGTTACGTTTGGGTAGGTTAGGCAGGGGTAACTTTGACTTTTGCGCTGTAGGCTGCTATTCGGTGGATTTCTGCTCACTAGTGTAATCTAATACGACCTGCTTCGATCTGGAGGGGCCAAAAATGTTGGCCGCCGCGCGTTTGGTTGATTTAGGTTATGTTTCGTTAGGTTGGGTCTGTTTGGTTTAGGTTACGATATCTTTGACTTCTGTGCCATACAACGCTATTCGGAGGATACATGAGTTATCATGTGCTCCAGCATATTCTGCTTGGCTATGTGGAAGCCAGCATTATAAGTCTCGGCTCGCTAGTCCGACTTATGGTGCGTTCGGTTATGCCACGATTGGTCCGGCTAGGAGAGCATATCATATACATTTGTGCTGTAAGCTGCAATTCGGTGGATTCCGGCGCACTACGTTGCTCTACCAAACTCTGCTCGGCTGTCGCGAGGCCAGCGTTCTTGTTCACGGCACGACAGGTTGGGTTACGTTTCGGTTGGCTAAGGTAATGCTTGGCTAGTTTAGGATGGGATAGATTTGTCCGTACATTGCTGTGCGGTGGGTTTCTGTGCTCTACAGCGCTCTCGTATGTTCTGCTTTGCTCTACGGTGGCCAGCAATAGTCGTCACGGCAGGCTGGGTTGATTCGTGTTACGTTTGGCCTGGCTAGGTTAGGAAAGGTTAGGATGGGATAGGTTCGACTTTTGTGCTATACACTGCTATACGCACGACATCTGCGCCCTGCATTGCACTACTAGTATCGGCATGTCTCTGGGGAGGCCAGCAATAGCGGTCGTGGCGCGTTAGCTTGGAATAGGTTACGTTCGGATAGGTTAGGTTTGGTTGGGTCTAGTTAGGATCGCTTCGACATGTGTGCTCTACCCGGAAATCCTATGGACTCCTGTGCTCTACTGTGCTCTAGTACATTCTGCGTGGCTCTGGTGAGGCCAGCAATCACGTTCTCGGCACGTCGGTCTGAGTTATGTTGTGTTCGTTTATGTTACGTTTGGTTAGGCCAGGAGAGGATAGCGTTGACTTTTGTGCTATACATTGATATTCGGTATCTTCAGCTCTCTACGTTGCTCGAATATGCTCTACTAGACCCCCGGGAGGCCAGAAATAGTGGTCGCCCCACGTTAGGTTGTGCTATATTACGTTTGCTTAGGTTAGGATACGTAGTGTTTGGTTAGGATAGCTTCGACTTTTGTGCTACGCACTACTATTCTATGTACTTCTTCCCATCCTCTGTGCGCTATCGCACTCCATTCGTCTCTGTTCACGCCAGGAATAGTGCTCTCGGCACGTTAGGTTGAGTTATGTTACACATGGTTTGGCCAGGTTTGGTTAGGCTTAGTTGGGATAGCTTTGACTCTTGTGGTTCACACTGCTGCTCGGACGATTCCAGCTCTCTATATTGCTCTGCCGTACTCTGCTTAGCTCACGTGAGACCAGCAATATCTGTCGTTGGACGTCGGTATGGATTACGTTACGTCCGCTTATGGTACGTTGTGGTAGGTTAGGAGGGGATAACTTCGGCTTTTGCGCTATACACTGATATTCGGTGTATTCCTGCGACCTACTGTGCTCTAATATTCTCTGCTTGGCGCTGGGTATGCTATCAGTTGTGTTCCCGACACCACAGATTGAGTTAGGCTTCGTTTGACTAGGTTGGACTTTGTAAGGTTTGTATAGGATATCATTGACTTTTGCGCCTCGCACGTCGTTGCGGCGGGTTTCTGCCCTCTCCTGCGCTCTAGTATATTATGCTTTGCTCTGCGGAGGTAAGCAATAGTGGTCTAGGTTCGTTAGGTTGTGTCAGGTTACGTTTGCGTGTGTTGCGTTTGGTCAGGTTAGGAGAGTTTAGCTTAGACTTTTCTCCTGCGTTCTAGTATATTATGCTTTGCTCTGCGGAGGTAAGCAATAGTGGTCTAGGTTCGTTAGGTTGTGTCAGGTTACGTTTGCGTGTGTTGCGTTTGGTCAGGTTAGGAGAGTTTAGCTTAGACTTTTGTGCTGTATACTGCTCTTCGGTTGATTTCTGCGATCTACACTGATCTATCATGCTCTGCTTGGCTCTGGGGTCGCCGGCAATGTTGGTCTTTACACCGGTAAGTTAGGCTACGTTCGGTTACGTCATGATAGCTTGGGTTAGGCTTGGATAGCTTTGAACTTCTTGTTATAAACTGTTATTCGGTGCAATTCTCCGCTGTACTGTGCTCTACTATACTCTGCTTGAATCTGGGGTCGCCAGCAGTAGTGCTTGTGCTACGTTACGTTTGGCAATGTTACGGTTCCTTCGGTTGGGAAGGGATGGTTTTAACTTTTGTGATATACACTGCTATTCGGTGGATTATTTCGCTTGGCTGTGCTCTAGTATATCCTGCTTGAATATGTAGAGGCCAGCAACAGTGGTCGGGGCACGTTAGGTGGTGTTATGTTACGTTCGGTTACGCTATGTTTGGATATATTAGGATAGGATAGCTTTGGCTTTTGTGCTGTACACTGCTCTCCGGTCGACTTCTGAGCTCCAGTGTGCTCTAGTATCTCTGCTCGTCTCTGGGGTGGCCAGCAACGGTGGTCTCGGTAAGTTACGTTGTGGTAGGCTGCGTTTGGTTAGGCTATGTTAGCTTGTGTTTGGCCTGGGTGGATGTGACTTTTGTGCTATACACTGCGATTCTATGCACTTATGTGCCCTACTTCGCGCTAGTAATATCGGCCAGGATCTGGGAAGGCCAGCAATTGTGGTCGGCGTACGTTAGATTGAGTTTTGTTACATTCGGCAACGATAAGAGTGGTCATATTAGGATAGGATAGCTTTGACCTTTGTGCTCTACACAGCTATTCGGTGGCTTTCTGCGCTCTGTGTGCTCCAATATGCTCTGGTTGGATCTATGAAGGCCATCAACAGCGGTCACAGTACGTTATATTGGTTTACGTTACGTTTGGGTAAGGTAGGTTACGCCAGGTTAGGTTAGGGGATCCACGAATTTTGTGTTATACACTGCTATTCGGTGCATTTCTGCGCTCTACATTGATCTGCTACACACAGATCGACTCTGTGGTAGCGAGCAATAAATGTCGTGACACAGCTGGTTGAGATATGGTAAGTTTGGTTAGGTCAGGCTGGGTTAAGTTTGGTCAGGATACCTTCGACTTTCGTGTTATACACTGTCGTCAGGTGGATTGCTGCGATAGACTGTGCTCTACAACATTATGCTTGGCTCTGGGGTCGCCAGCAGTAGTGGTCGCGGCACGTTAAATTGAGCTATGCTACCTTCCTGTAAGTTAGGTTGGGTCAAGTTCGGTTAGGGTATTTTCGACTTTTGTGATATACACTGCTTTTCGGTGGATTTCTGCGACCTACGTCGCTCTTCTATTCTCTGCTCCACTGTGGGGAGACGAGCAATATCGGCTGCGGCACGTTTGGTTGAGCTATGTTACGATTGGCTGTGTTAGGTCAAGCTACGTTTGGTTAGTATAGCATATACCTTCGTGCTGTACACTGTTATTCGCTGTATTTGGGAGTTCTACTGTGCTCTACTACATTCTGCTTGTCTCCGTGTGGGCCCGCAGTATTGGTCTCTTCATGATAGGTTGAACTGGGCTACGTTTAGGTATGTCACATTTAGGTGGTTAAGGATATGTTACTTTTACATTCATGCTTCGCACTGCTTTTCGGCGGATTTCTGTGATCCACTGTACCCTACTACGTTAGGCATGGCGCTGGGAAGGACAGAAGCAGTGGTCTGGGCCCGTTATGTTGAGCTATGCTTCGTTCTTGTTGGTTTGGTTATGTCAGGTTGTGTTGGGATATCTTCAACTTTTGTGCTTTGCACTGCTAATCGATGGTTCCCTGCGCTCTACGTCGCTCCACTATACTCTGCTCGACTCTGGGGTGCAAGCAATGGTGGCTGTGGCACGTTAGGTTGTGTCTTTCCACGGTAGGTTATGTTACCTTAGTTTCGGTTAGGTTTGGAAATCTTTGGTCTCTCTGCTGCACACTACAGTCCTATGGATTTCTGCAACCTACTCTCCTCTAATATGTTCTGCTATTCTCTGGGGAGGCCTGCAATGGTGGTGGCGGCTCGACAGGTTAAGATTGGTTACGTTTTGTAGTTTTATGATTGGTTACGTTAGAATTTTGTACCTTTGCATTTTGTGCCACACACTGGTTTTCGGAGGACTTCTCCTCCCTTCTTTGGAGGACTTCTCCTCCAATGTTTGGACAGCTTTCATTTTTCTGCTATACGCAGCGGTTCAATGGACTTCAGCTACCTACTCTCCTCTAATATGTTCCGCCTGGCCGTGGGGAGGCCAGCAATAGTGGAAGCGGCACGTTAGTTTGAGTTAGGCTACGTTCGGTTGTGTTAGGTTTTGCTCGGTTAGATTTGGATAGCTATGACTTTTGTGCTGCGCACTGCAACTATATGGACGCCTGTTACCTATTGTGCGCACTCTCTCTATGCTTGTCACCGGGGACGAGAGGAGTAGTGGTCGCGGCATGTTAGTTTGTACTATGTTACGTTTGGTTAGGCAAGGATTTGATCATTTACGATTGGATAGCCCTAACTTTTGTCTTTGCACTGCAATGCGGCGGATTTCTGCGCTACACTGCGCGCTAATATGCTCTGCTTGGTTCTGTGGGGGCCTGTAATAGTAGTCCCGGCTGGTTAGTTTGAGATATGTCACGTACGTTTGGGTTATGTTATTCTGGGTTAGGTTTGGATAACTAAGACTTTCGTGGTATACAATGCTATTCGGTGGATTTCTGCGCTCTACATTGCTTTGCTATATTCAGCTCGTCTCGGCACGTTGGATTGGGATAGGCTACGTCTGGTTTTGTTATGTTCGCCTGTGTTAGGACTGGACGGCTCGGCTTACGTGGCGTGGACAGTTTTTTGATGGATTTGTGTGCTCTTCGTTGCTCTAGCATGATCTGCTCGGCTCTGGGGGGACAGCAATACTAGACTCGGCACCTTATGTGCAGTTATGCTACGTTCGTTTGGATTAGGTTCAGGCACTTTTAAATGGGATGTCTTTCACTCTTGTGCTTTGCACTGCAATGCGTTGGAGTACTGCGCTCTACTGTGCTCTAGTACATTCTTCTTGGCTCCTGGGAGGCAAGCAGTAATGGTCTCCGTACGTTAGTTTCGGTTCAGTTACGTTCAGTTATGCCACGTTTGGTCAGGTTAGGAGAGCATAGCTTTGACTTTTCTACTATACACGGATATACGGTTGATTTCTTCACTCTACTACGCTGTAATGTGTTCTGCTTCGCTATGGGGAGGACAGCAATAGTGTTAGCGGCACGTTACGTTTAGATAGGCAACGTTCGGTTATGTTAGGCAAGGACAGGTTAGGTTGGGATATCTTTGACTTTTGTCCAATACACTGCTATTTGGTTGCCTTCTGGGCTCTAATATGCTCTAGTATAACCTGCTTGGCTCTGCCGAGGCAAGCAATATTTGCCTCGGCACGATATGTTAAATTAGGTTGCATTTGGTTACATTACATTTGGAGAAGTTAGGAGAGGACAGCTTGGCCTTTTGCGCTACACACTGCTGTTAGGTCGATTTCTACGCACTACGTTGCGCTATTGTCCTCTGCTCGACTGTGGGCCGCCCAGCAGTTGCGGTCTCGGTATATTATGTTGAGTGAGGCTACGTTTGGCTATGCTACATTAGCCTGTGTTAGGTTTGGATAGATGCGGCCTTCGTGGTACAAACTGACTTTCGGTGTACTGACTACACTGTACTACACTGTACTGCGCTCTAATATATTCTACTTGATCATGGGTAGTCCAGCAATTGCTGTCGCAGCACGTTATGCTCAGTTAGGTCATGTTTGCTTAGGTTCTGTTGGTTTGACTTAGGCATGGGTAGCTTAGACTTTTCCGTTTTGCACGGCGATTCTATGGATTGCCGCGTCCTACTGTCCACTAATATGTTCTGGATGGCACGTCGGATGCCAGCAATCGTGGTCGCGGCACGTCAGGTTGAGTTAAGTTACGATTGGCTGTATTAGGCTAGGTCAAGTTTGGTGAGGGTAGCTTTGACTTCCGTACTATGCACTGTTACTCGATGTATTTCCGTTATTTACTGTGTTACACAACATTATGCTTGGCTATGGGGTGGCCAGAGGCAGTGCTCGCTGCACGTTATGCTGAGATATGCCACAATCGGTTTGTTTCGGTGAGGCTGGATTGTGCTAGAGTATCTACGGGTTTTGTGCTATTAACAACAATGGGGTGCATTTCAACGCTCTACTGTGCCCTAGTAATATCTGCTCCAGTCTGGGGAGACAAGCATAGCGGTCGGGGTACGTTAGGTTGAGTTATGTTACGTTCGGGTATGTTGAGATTTGCCGCATTAGGACAGGATAGCTTTGGCTTTTGTGCTATACACTGCTCTACGGCGGACTTCTGCGCTCCAGTGTGTTCTAGTACGTTCTATTTGGCTATAGGGTGGACAGCAGCTGTGGTGTCAGCACGATTGATTGATGTATGCTACGTTCGGGTATGTTACGTTTGGTGAGGTCAGGATATCATAGTCCAGTATTTTGTGCTATGCACTGCTATTTGCGGATTTTAGCGCTCTACTGTGTTCCAGTATCTTCTGCTTGGCTTTGGGGCGCCCAGCCATAGTGAGCTCGGCCCGTTATGCGGTGGTATGATAAGTTTGTTTAAGATTGGTTAGGTCTTCGACTTTTGTGGTATTAATTGCCATGCGGCGAGTTTCTGCGCACGACTGTGCCTTAGTACACTCCGCTTTTCTTTGATGAGGCCAGCAATAGTGGTCTCGTCACGCTGGGTTGAGTTAGGTTACGTTTGGTTATGCTACGTTTGGCTACGTTATAATATGCTACTTCGTCTTTTGTGCTATACACCGATATTCGTTAGGTTTCGGCGCTCTAATGTTCTCTAATATTCTCTGCTTGGCTCTCGGCTGGCCAGTGATAGCGGTCTCGGCACGTAAGGTTGAGCAAGGTTACGTTCCGCTGGGCTATGTTAGGAACGCTGGGTTAGGGTTTCTTTGACTTTTGTGCCATAAACTGCTATGCGGAGGATTCCTGCGCCCTACGTATCTCTACTATATACTGCTCGATTCTGGGGCGGTGAGCAATAGTGGTCGTGGCACTTCAGGTTTTGTTAGGTTACGCATTGTTTCATTGGGTTTGGCTTATTTTGGTTAGGATAGATAAGACTTTCGTACTGTGCGCTGTCGTCAGGTGGATTTCTCTGATCAGCTGTACTCTACGACGTTCTGCTTGGCTATGTGGAGGCCGGGGGCAGTGGTCGTGGCACGTTGTGTTTAGATACGCTACGATTGGTATGGTTAGGCTAGGTCATATTACACTAGGATACCTGCGGCATCTGTGATATTCACTACAATGCTGTGTATTTCGGCGCTCTCCCGTGTTCTAGTACATTCTGCTCGTCTCTATGGAGACCTGCACTAGTGGCTTCTTCACGTTAGGTTGAGTTGGGCTACGTTCCGTTGGATTAGGTTAGGTTAAGCACGGTCGGGTTAACTTAGACTTTCGTGCTCTACACTGCTGTTAGGTGCATTTCTTCGCTGTACTGTTCTCTACTATATTATGCTTATCCCTGGAAATGCCACCAACAGCGGCCACAGCATGATACGTTGTGGCAGGCTACGTTTGGTTTGGTCATTTTGGCACGGGTTTATATGGACAGATAAGACTTTTGTGCTATACATTGCCATTCATTGGGTTCCTGCAAACCACTGTCCTCTAGTAGCTTCTGCTCGACTGAGCGGAGGCCGGCTGTAGCGGTCGGGGTGTGATAGGATGATTTATGTTACGTCTGTTTATGTTAAGATTGGACATATTAGGATAGGTTAGCTTTGACTTTTGTGCTACTACTTTTCGGCGGACTTCTGCGCTCAAGAGTGATCTAGTATCCCCTGCTGAGATGTGGGGTGGCCAGCATTAGTAGTCACGGCAACGTTAAGTTGAGCTACGCTACGTTCGGTCATGATACGTTTGGTGAGGTTAGGATAGGATAGATTAGGATTTTATGCTATACACTTCTGCCCGTGGATTTCTAGGTTCTACTGCGTTCCAATATTTTCCACTTGGCCCCATGGGGCCAGCAATAGCGATCTCGGCGCGTTGGGATGTGTTATGTTAGGTACAGTTTGGTTAGATTAGGTAAGGTTATTTTAGGATATAATCGACCCTTGTGCAATTCACTGCAATGCAGTGGGCTTCTGCGCACTGCTGAGCTCTAGTACATTCTGCTTGTCTTTGTGGAGGCCAGCAATAGTGGCCTTGTCCTGTCAGGTTGAGTTTGGATACGTTTGGTTATGTTACGTTTGGCTATGTTAGGATATGCTCGCTCGACTATTGTGCTATACACTGCTATTCGTGGTATCTCTGTGCACTACTGTGCGCCAGTACATTCTCCATGTCTCTGTCGAGGTCATGAATGGTGGTCTTGGTACGTTAGGTTGAGTTTAGTTACGTTTGCTTATGTTACGTTTTGTATGGTTAGGATGGAATAGCTTAGACTTTTGTGCCATACGCTGCTATTCGGTGGATTTCTGCGCTCTACGTTGCTCTACTATACTCTGCTCGGCTCTGGGAAGGCGACCAATCGTGGTCGTGGCATGTCAGGTTGTATTAGTCTTCGTTTGGTTATGTAGGGTTAAGTTAAGTTTAGTTGGGATAGCTACGACTTTCGTACTGTACGCAGTTATTCGGTGCGTTTCTGTGGTCTACTGTGCTCTGCCGCATTCTGCTTGGATCAGGGGAGGCCAGGAGCGGTGGTCGCGGCAGGTTATATTGAGCTATGCTACGTTAGGTGATGTTGGGTTAGATCAGGTTGGGTTAGGGTATCTTCAAGTTTTGTGCTATACACTGCATTTCGGTGGCCTCAGATGCTTTACGTTGCTTTATTATACTGTGCTCGACTCTGGGGAGGAGAGCAACAGGGACCGTGGCACGTTAGGTTGGGTTCTGTTACTATTGGTTACGTTGGATTAGGCTTGTATGGTTAGGGTAGCTTCGACATTCGTGCTGTACGCTGTTTTTCGGTGAATTTCTGTGACCGACTGTGCTCTACTATTCTGCTTGTTACAGTTGCGGGCAGCAATAGTGGTATCGTCATGTTAGGTTGAGTTAGGCAACGTTTGGATGTACTACGTTCGACTGGGTTAGGATAGGCTACTTCTTGTTTTGCGCTGTTCACTGCCATTCGGTGGATTTCTTCGCTCTAATGTGCACTAGTATGCTCAGCTTGTCTCTGGCGTGGCCAGAAATATTTGTCTCGTCGCGCCATGCTTAGTTACACTACGTTTGGATAGGGTAGGTAAGGCCAGGTTAGGTCAGTGTATGTCTGACCCATGTGCTATGCACATCAATGCTGTGGATTTTCGCCCTCTGCTGTGCTCTTATATATTCTACTAGAATCGGGGGCGGCCAGTGATTGTTGCCTCGGCACGTTAGGTTGAGCTACGTTACGTTCCTTTGGGTCAAGTTTGGAAGGCTTGGTAAGGGTTTCGCTGACTTTGTGCTCTGCACTGCTATTCGGAGGATGCACGCGCTCTACATTGCTCTACTATACTCCGCTTGTCCTTGGGGAGGCGAGCAATAGAGGTCTTTGCACGTTAGGTTGAGTTAGGTTACGTTTGGTTGGGAAACGTTGGGTTTACTTTGGTTAGGATGACTTTGTCTTTCGTTCCGTACGCTTCTTTTCGTCGGATTTCTATGTTTCGCTGCGCTGTACTATATTCCGCTTTGCGCCGTGGATGCCAGCAGCTGTCGACGCGGCACGTTATGTCGAGCTTTGCTAAGTTCGGTTTGGTTAGGATATGTTACGTTAGTTCATGGTTTCTTCGACTTCTGTGCAACACACTGCTAATCAGTGGACCTCTGCGTGCAACACTGCTCTACTACACTCCGCTCAAAACAGGGGAGTCGAGCAATAGTTGTCCTGGCACGTTACCTTGATTTATGTTACGTTTGGTTACGTTTGGTTAGGCTAAGTTTGGTTAGGGTAGCTTTGACTCTTGTGCCATACATTGTCACACGGTGGAATTCTGTGATTTTCCGTGCTCTACTGCATTCTGCTTGGTTCATTGAAGGCCAGGTGCGGTGGTCGCGGGACGTTATGGTGAGCTATGCTACGCTTGGTTACGGTAGGTTACGAAAGATTAGGTTGGGATATCTGCGACTCTTGTGCTATACATTGCAACGCTGTGGATTTCTACGCTCTGCTGTTCTGTAGTATACTCTGCTCGGCGCTAGGAGGCCAGCAGTTGTGGTCTCGGTACGTTGGGTTGGGTGATGTTGCCTTTGGTGATGTTGGTTGTGGATAGTTCAGACTTTTGTTCTGTACACTCCTATCCGCGGATATCTATGCCCTACTGTGTTCCAATATTTCCTGCTTGTCTCTGTCTAGGCCAGCAATAGTTGTCTCGGCACGTTAGGTTAGGTTATGTTACGTTTGGTTAGGCTTGGTTGTGGTAAGTTCGGCAACGGTAGGTTTGACTTTCTCGCTATACACTGTTTTTCGGTGCATTTCTGTCATCCACTGTGCTCTACCATATTCTGCTTGTTAATGTGGAGGCCAGGAGCAGTGATCGCTGCACGTTATATTGAGATATGCTACGTTCGGTTTGGATAGGTTAGCTCAGGTTATGCTAGGGTGTCAACGGCTTTTCTGCTATTCACTGCAATGCCGTGGATTTCTGACGTCCAATGTGCTCTAATATGCTCTGCTTGGCCCTGCGCAGGTCACCAATAGCGTTCGCCGCATGTTACGTTGAGTTATGCTATGCTCGGTTAGGCTAGGTTATGCCAGGTTTGGTGACGGTGTCCTCGACTTTTGCGCTATACGCTGCTGTTCTGTGGATTTCTGCGCTCAACATTGCTCTACGGTACTCTGGTCAACTCAGAGGTGGTGGGCAGTGGTGCTCATGGAACGTTACGTTGAGTTATATTACGTATGGCTAGTTTAGGTTAGGCTATGCTTGGTAAGGGAAGCTTTGACTTTCTTGCTATATCCTGTTATTCGGTGGATTTCTGCGATCAACTGTGCTCTACTACATCCTGCTTGGCTCTGCGTAGGCCTGGAGCAGTGGTCGCAGCACGTTGCGATGAGATATTCTACGCCGGGTTAGGTTAGGTTAGGTCAGGTCAGGTCAGGCTATCTCCGACTTTTGTGCTTATCACTGCAATGCTGTGGACTTCTGCTCACTACCGTGATGTAGTACATTCTGCTTGTCTCTGTGGAGGGCAGTAGTAATGTCCTCGGCATGTCACGCTCAGCTCGGCTAAGTTTGGATTTGTTACGTTGGACTAGGTTAGAATAGGCTACGTTGACATTGGCGCTATTCACTGCTACTCGGCGTATTTCTGCGCTCAAATGTGCTCTTATGTGCTCTACTTGGCCCTGGGATGCCAGCGATATTTTTCTCCTCACGATATGTTTAGTTCCATTACGTTTTGATCTCTCAGGTCAGGCAATGTTAGGTCAGGGTATGTTTGACTTTTGTGCTATAAACGGTAATGCGGTGAATTTCTGCGGTCTGGTGTGCTGTAGTGTTCTATGCTTGGCTCTGAGGAGGACAGCAACAGTGGGATCGGTACGTTAGGTTGAGCTATGCTACGTTCGGTTGTGTTACGTTTGGGAGGTTAGGATAGGATTGCTTAGTCCATTGAGCTATACACTCCTTTCCGCGGATTTCTGCGAACTACTGTGGTCTAATATTTCCTGCGTGGGTCCGTGGAGGCCAGCAATCGTTGTCGCGGCACGTTAGGTTGTGTTAGGTTACGTTTGGTCAGGTTAGGTTAGGCATAGTTAGGTTGGGCTATCTTTGACTATTGTGCTACACACTGCTACCATATGGACTTCTTCTCTCTACTGTGCGCTGTAACACCCTGCATGTCTCTGGGGACGCCGGGAAAGATGGTCTCGTCACGTCAGGTTTTGTTGTACCACGTATGGTTGTGTAAGTTGTGGTTATGTTAGGATAGGGTAGCTTTGACTGTTGCTCTGTACACTGCTGTTGGGTGGATTTTCGCGCTGTGCCGTGCTCCAGTATGCTCTGCTTGGCTTGGGGAGGACATCAACTCTGGTCGTGACACGTTTGTTTCTGCTATGCTACTTTTGGTTTACTTTGGTTAGAATAAGTTCGGTTAAGGTGGCTTTGACTTTTGTGGTATAAACTGCTATGCGGTGGATTTCCACCCTCTTCTGAGCTCTAGTATATTCTGCTTGGATCTGGAGGGCAATCAATAGTCGTCTCGGTACGTTAGTTGGATCCAGGCTACGTTCGGCTATGTCACGTTCGGCTATATCAGGATATGGTAGCTTCGACTATCGTGCCATGCACTGCGATTCTATGAATTTCAGCGTTCTACACTCCTACAATATGCTCTGCTTCGCTCTGAGGAGGGCAGCAATAGTGGTCTCCCCGCGTTAGGTTGAGTTATGTCACTTTTGGCTCCGTTAGACTTGTCTGAGTTATGTTCGGATATCTTTGACTTTTGTGCTAGAAACTAACGTTTAATGTAGTTCTGCGCTCCACTCTCCTCTAATATGTTCTGCTTGACGATGGGGAGGGGAGCAGTAGAGGTCTAGACACGTTTGTCTTTGCTATGTTCCGTTTGGCTATGTTACGTTTGGTTAGGTAATGTTGGGGTAGCTTTGACTTTTGTGCTGCACGCTGCAATTCGGTGGATTTCTGCGCTCTACGTTGCTCAACCAACGTCTGCGCTACTCGCAGAATACCAGCAATGTTGGTCGCGGCACGTCAGGTTGGGTTATGTTTCGTTTGGTTAGGTTCGGATAGAATGTATGAGGATAGGATGGCTTCGACTTTTGTCCAACACAATTCGAGTATATGGGCTTCTGCGTTCTTCATTACGTTTTCACACACAGCTTGTCTCTGTGGACGCCAGGAATAGTGCTTTCGGCGGGTTGGGTTGAGTTATGTAACGTTTGGTTAGGTTAGGTTTGGTTATGTTTGTCTGGGCTGGCTTTGACTTCAGTGCTATACGCTGCTATTCTGTCGACTTCAGCGATCCCACATTGCTCTGATATTCGCTGCTTGGCTCTCGTGAGGCCAGCGAAAGTGGTCGTGGCACTCCACGCTATTTTGCGTTACGTCAGCTTATACCACGTTTGGTCAGGTTAGGGGAAGATAAATTCGATTTTTGTGTTATGCATTGCTATTCGGTGGATGTGTTCGCACTGCCGCACGCTTATATGCTCTACTTGGCCCTGGCGACGCAGGCATTGGTAGTCTCGGCACGTTAAGTTTAGCGTGGTTACGTTTTGTGGTGGTACGATTGGTTAGGTTAGGATAGGTTACCTGCCTCTTCTGCGCCGCATGCTGCTTCCGGTGTATTTCTCCGCCCTGCTGTCAACTAACATACTCTGCTCGGCTTTGGGTAGGGCTAAAGTAGCGGTCTCGCCACGTTAGGTTACGTCAGGCTATGTTTGGCTGTGTTCCGTTGGTTCGGGTTATGTTTGGGTAGCTCTAGCTTTTCCCATGTACACTGCGATGCTATGGACTTCTGCGTCCTACTCTCCACTAACCTGTTCCACTTGACTTTGTGGAGGCCAGCAACAGTGGTAGAGGCACGTTAGGTTGTGATTGGTTATGTTCCGTCATGTTACGGTCTGTTAGGTTTAGAGAGGATGGTCTTGATGTTATAGCTATAGCCTGTTATTAGGGGGATTTCTGCAATCTACAGTGCTTTAATATTTTCAGCTTGCCTCTGCAAAGGCGAACAATAGTGGCCTCGGCACGGTAGGTCGAGTTACGTTACGTTTTAATATGTTACGATTGGTTATGTTAGTAGAGGGTAGCTTTGACTTTAGTGCTATAGTCTGCTATTAGGTGGACTTCTGCTCCCTACAGTGCTTTGTTATTTTCAGCTTGGCTCTGCCAAGGCCAGCAATAGTTGTCTCCGCACGTTATGATGGGTCATGTAACGCTCGGTTGGAACGGGGTAGGCTAAGCTAGGTCAGAATAGCTTCAACTTATGTGTTGTAAACTGATATGCGGTGGATTTCTGCGCTCCACTGTGCTCTAGTGTGTCCTGCTTGGCCCTGGGGATGGCAGCAATTGCGGTCTCGGCACGCTAGTTTGGTTTATTCTATGTTTGGATGTGTTGTGGTGGTTTGGGTTAGGCTTGGGTAGCTTTGGGTTTTCTGATATACACTGCGTTTACATGGATTTCTGCGTTCTACTCTCTACTAATTTGTCCTGCTTGTCTCTGCGGATGGCAACAATAGCGGTCTCAGCACGTTAGGCTGAGCTACGTTACGTTGGTCTTTTTACGGTTGGTTAGGTATGAAGGGGATAGCTTTGACTTAAGTGCTATAGCCTGCTATTAAGTGGATTTCTGCCACCTGCTGTGCTTTAATTTCTTCCGCTTGGCACTGGGAAGGTCAGCAACAGATTTCTCGGCTCCCTACGTTGAGACATGTTACGTTCTGTTAGGACGGGTTAGGCCATGTTATGCCAGGACAGCATCAACCTTTGTACTGCACACTGCCCTTCGGTGGATTACTGAGCTCTACTGTGCTCAAGTATGTCCTGCTCGTCTCCGAGAAGGCCAGCGATTGTGGTCGTGGCACGTTAGTTTGAGATATGTTACGTTTAGTTATGTTAAATTTGGTTAGGTTAGGAAGGGATAGCATCGTCTTCAGTGCTATATTCCGCTATTAGGTAGATTTCTACGCACTAGAGTTCTTTAATATTTCCAGCATGGCTCTGACGAGGCCAGAAAGCGTGGTCAGGGCACGTTAAGTTTAGCTGGGTAATGTTCCGTTAAGTTACGGGTGGTTAGGTCAGGACATGATGGCTCTGACTTTAGTGCTATAGTGTGCTCTTAGGTGGATTTCTGCTCACTACAGTTCTTTAATAATTTCAGCTTAGCTCTGAAAAGACCGGGAATAGTGGTCCTGGCACGTAATGGAGAGTCAGGTTACGTTCGGTTAGGCTGGATCAGGCTAAGTTTGGTCAGTGTTGCTTTAACTTTTGTGCTGTACGCCGCTATTCGGCAGATATCTGCGATCTACTGCGCTCTAGTATGTCCTGCTATGCCCTGGGGATGCCTGAAACGGTGGTCTCGGCACTTTAGATTGTGTCAGGGTACGTTCGGTTAGGTTGAGTTCGACTCTGTTTGGTAAGGGCAGATTTAACTTTCGAAGTGTACACTACTATCCGATGGATGTCCGTGCTCTGCTGTGCTCTGGTTTGTCCAGCTTGGCTCTGGGGGGGCCAGCAGTAGCAGCCTCGGCACGTTACGTTGTGTCAAGTTACGCCCGGTTACGTAGGGCTAGGAAATGCTTGGTCAGGATAGGGTTAACTTTTGTGCTGTACGCTGCTATTTGGTTGATTTCTGCGATCTACTGCGGTCTAGGTTGTCCTGCCTGGACCTGTGGATGGCAGCAGTAGCGGTCTCGGCACGTTAGTTTTTGTCAGGATATGTTTGGCTATGTTCTGCTTGTTTGGGTTCGGTTTGGGTAACTCTGACTCTTACGATATGCACTGCGATTCCATGGACTTCCGCGACGAACTCTACACTTATGTGTTCCGCTTGGCTCTAGGGATGCCAGTAATAGTGGTCACGGCACGTCTAGTTTAGTTATGATACGTTTGGTCATGTTACGTTTGGCTAGGTGAGGAGAGGGTACCTATGTCTTTAACGCTCTAGTCTGCTATTAGGTGGATTTCTGCACGCTACTGTGCTCCAATATTTTCAGCTTGGCTCTGGCAAGGCCAGCAATAGTGGTCTCGGCTCGTTTCGATGGGTCAGGTTACGTTCGGTTTTGTTGGGTCAGAACAATTTTGGTTAAGATAGCTTTAACTTTTGTGCTGTCAAGGCCACTCGGTGGATATCTAATCTCCACTGTGTCTAGTATGTCCAGCTTGGCTCTGGGGATGGTAACAATAGCGGCCCCGGCACGTCAGGTGTAGTTATGCTATGTTTGGATATGCTCTGTTCCTTCGGGTAAGGTTTGGGTATCTCTGACTTTTTTGATATACACTATGATTCTATGGACTTCTGCGTCCTACCCTCTACTAATGAGTTCTGCTTGGCTCTGGTCAGGCCAGCCATAGTGGTCGCGACACGACAGGTTTAGTTACTTTACGTTTGGTCATGTTACGTTTGGCTAGGTGAGGAGAGGGTACCTACGTCTTTAATGCTCTAGTCTGCTATTAGGTAGATTTCTGCACGCTACGGTGCTCTAATATTTTCAGCTCGGCTCTGGCAAGTCCAGCAATAGTGGCCTCGGCTCGTTACGTTGAGTCATGATACGCACGGTTAGGTTGGGTTAGGCAGTGTTTGGTCAGGATAGCTTTAATTTTGCGCTGCACGCAAATATTCGGGAGATTCCTGCTCTCTGCCGTGCTCTTGCATGTCCTGCTTGGCACTGGCGAGGGCACCAATAGCGGTCTCTGTACGTTATGTTGAGTTATGCTATGTTTGCTTATGTTATGTTTGTTTGGGTTAGGCTTGGGTATCTCTGACTTTTCCGATATAGACAGCGATGCTATGGGCTTCTGCGTCCTACGCTCCACTATCCTGTTCCGCCTGACTCTGTGGAAGCCAGCAATATCCGTTGGGGCACATTAGGTTGAGATGGGTTATGTTTCGTTGTGTTACGGTTGGTTAGGTTAGGAGAGGATGGCTTTGACTTTAGTCCCATAGCCTGCTATTAGGTGCATTTCTTCACCCTACAGTGCATTAATATTTTCAGCTTACCTCTGCGAAGGCCGACAATAGTGGTTTCGGCACGGTATGCTTTATCATGTTACGTTCGGTTAGGCTGGGCTGGGCTTAGTTTCGTCAGGATAGCTTCAACTTCTATGCTGCACACTGCTGTTCGGTGGATTTCTGCGCTCTACTGCGTTCACGTATGTCCTGTTTGTCTCAGGGAATGCCGGCAATAGTGGTGGCGGCTCGTTGTATTGAGTTAGGTTACTTTTGGTTAGGTTACGTTTGGACAGGCTAGGATAGGATGACATTGACTTCTGTGCCATACACTGCTATTCGGCAGATTTCTGCTCGTTTCATGACAAGTTTGGTTAGGATATCTCTGACGTCGGGGCTATACACAGCAAGCTTCTGGCTTTATGCGCTCTACTGTGCTCTAGTATATTCTGCTTGGGCCTCTGGAGGCCAGCAACAGTGGTCTCGGCATGTTAAGTTAAGTTAGGTTGCGTTTGTTTAGACTACGTTTGGATAAGGTTGGAGAGGGTAGCTTTGTCGTTTGTGCTATAAAATGCTATTCGGCGGATTTCTGCGCTCTACGTTGCTGCACTATACTCTGCTCGACTCTGGGAAGCCAGTAATAGTCTTCTCGATACAATGGTTTGAAATAGGGTACGGTTGGCTATGTTATTTTGGCTTTGTTTAGGTCTGGGTATCTTACACTTTTCTGCTATACACTGCGATTGAAGTGACTTCTGCGCACTAATCTCCTCTATTATGCTTTGCTTTGCTCTGTGGAGGCCAGCTATACTGATCGCGGCATGTCAGGTTTAGTTAAGTTACGTTTCGTTAGTTTATGTTAGCTTGGGTAAGGTCTGGATATCAATGATTCTTCCGCTAAGAACTACGATTCTATGAGCTTCTGCGTTGCGTTTTGCGCTACAACGCTCTGCTTGTGACTGGGGATGCCAGGAATGGTGGCCGCTGCAAGTTAGGTTGAGTTATACTGCTTACGATCCGGGTAGGTTTGGTTGGGCTTTGTTGGGATAGGTTTGAATTTTGCGACACACGCTGATATCCGGACGATTCCAGCGCTCTAGGTTGCTCCGCTATACTGTTATTAGATCTCGTGTGGCGAGAGTTGGCAGTCGTGGAACGTCAGTATGGGCTACGTTACGTCTGCTTATGTTACGTTTTGATGTGTTAGGATACGGAAGCTTTGCCTTTTGCGCTATGCGCTGCTGTTCGATGGATTTCTGCGCTCTACTACCCTCTAGCATGCTCTTCTTGGCGCTGAGGATTCCAGCAGTAGTATTCTCGGCACGTTTGTTTCAGCTAGGCTTCGTTTGGCTGGGTTAGGTTTTGTCAGGTTAGGTCAGGATATCTTTGACTTTTGTGCTATGCATTGCTACTTGGTGGCTTTCTGCGCCCTACTGAGCTCTACTATACTCTAGTCGACTCTAGGGATACCAGCATTAGTGGTCCTGACTCTATAGGATGCGTTAGGATATACTCAGGAATGTTACGATGGGTTAGGTTAGGATATGGTAGCTCCGACTTTTGTGGCATACACGGCTATTCGGTGGTTTTCTGAGCTCCAAGTTTCTCTGCTATACTCGGCTTGACTCTAGGGAGACGAGCAATAGCTGTCGTGACACGATGGGTTGAGTTAGGTTACGCTTGGTTAGGACATGGATGATTATGTTTGGTTAGGATGGCACCGACTTTTGTAGTATACACAGCTTTTCGGAGAACTCTGCGCTCTTCTGTGCCCTAAAATGTTCTGCTTGGCCCTGGGGAGGCCTGCAATTGAGTTCTCGACTCTCTAGGTTTATTTATTCTACGCTAGGATATGTTATGTTGGGTCAGGTTAGATTAGCATATCTTTGACTTTTGTGCCATACACTGACATTTGGCGGCTTTCAGCGCTCTTCTGTGCTCTGGTATATTCTGCTTGGCACTGGGGCGGCCAGCGATATTGGTCTCGGCACGTTAGGTTAAGTTATGCTGAGTTTGGCTTTATCATGTTTGGATAGGTTGGAATAGGATTGCTTGGACTTTTGTGCTGTACGCTGCTATTCGGCGGATTCCTGCGCTGTGCATTGCTCTACTATACTTCATTCGTCTCTCGGGATCCGAGCAATAGTGGCATGGCTTCTTCGGTTGTGATAGGTTGCGATTAGTTATGTTTGGTTTGGTTACGTTTGGTTAGGGTAGTTCTGCCTTTCGCGCTCTACGCAGTTATTCGGTGAATTCCTGACCACCACTTTGCTGTACCCTAGTCTGCCAGACCCCAGGAATACAGGAAATGACGGTCGCGGCTCGTTGCGTTTCGCGTTGGTACGTTGGGTTAGGTTACATTAGTTTGGGTTAGGTTCGTATATCTTTGACTTTTCAGCTGATCACTGCGATTGTATGGACTTCTTCGCCCTGCTCTGCCGTAGTATCATCTGCTTGGCTCTGGCGAGACCAGCAATGGTGGTGGAGGCATGTTTGGTTGAGTTTGGTTACGTTTGGCACTGTTACGGTTGGTTAGGACAGGACAAGGTTCCTTTGACCTATGCGCTACATACAGCTTGGCTGTGGATTTCTCCGATCTACTGTGTTCTAATATGATCTGCTTTGCTCTAGATAGGCCAGAAATGGTAGGCGCTGCATGATAGGTTGAGCTCGGCTACCTTTGGTTACATTATGTTAGCATGGGAAAGGTTCGGAGTGCTTTGATTCTTCTGGTATGCACTACGATTCTATGGATATCCGCGACCTACTCACCTCAAATATGCCCTGCATGGCCAAGGATGGCCAGCAATAGTGGTCGCTGCAGGTTTTGCTGTGCTTTATTACGCTTGGTTATGTTAGGTTTGGATAGTTTAGGTCGGGCTATGTTTGACATCTGTGCTATACACTGCATTTCGGCGGATTTCTGCGCTCTACTGCGGTCTAGAGTACCCTGTTTGTCTTCGAAGATGGCAGCAATAGTGGTGTCTGCACGATAGGTTGAGTTACTCTACGTTTGATTAGGTTAGGTTAGATCTGGTTAGTCCCTGATATCTTTGACTCATGCGCCATACATTGCTACCTCTGGCTTTCTGCGCTCTACTGTGTCCTATTACACTCAGCCCGAATATAGTGAGGCCAGCAATAGTCGCCATGCCACGATAGGTGGTGTTCGGCTAGGGTTTGTAATGTCACGATTGGTAAGGTTAGGATGGGATATGTTTGACTATTGTGCTTTGCACCGCTGTTCGGAGTATTCCTACGATCTGCATTGTTCTACTTTACTCTGCTCGACTCTAGGGAGGCCGCTAATAGTGGTCTCGGCACGTTCGGCTTTCTTAGGCTACGTTTGGTGTGGCTGTGTTAGTTTGGGTTAGGTTCGGAATGCTTTGACTTTCGTGGTATAGACTGTTGTTCGGTGGACATCTGCGCCCTACTGTGCTCTAGTATGTTCTGCTTGGCTCTGGAGAGGCCAGCAACCGTGGTCTCGGCACGTTAGGTTGGGATGTATAGCTTTCGGTTATGTAACGTTTGTTTAGGCTAAGATCGGGTAACTTTGACTTCTATGCTATACACCGCTATTTGGTGGACTTCGGTGCTCTACATTGCTCAAGTATGCCCTGCTTGTCTCTGGGGAGGCCAGAAATATTATCCTCGGCACGTTGTGATTAGCTATTTTACGCTCAGCTTGGCTAGGCGTGGAGAGGTTACGTTAGGATACTTTTGACTTTTGTGCCGTAGACTGCAATGTGGTCGTACACTGCGCCCTACTGTGCTTTAGTATGTTCTGCTCCGCTCCGGGGAGGCCAGGAATCGAGGCCTTGGCGCAATAGGTTTGATTAGATTACGGTTGGATTGGCTAGGTTGGGATATGTTTGGTATGGATAGCTATCCCTTTTAAGGTATGCACTGCTATTCGGACGATTTCTGCGTTCTACATTCCTCTACCGCACTCTGCACGACCTTGGGGAAGTCAGTAATAGTGGTCGCGTCAAGTTAGGATGAATTATATTACTTTTGGTTAGGTTAAGTTTGTTGGGGTTAAGTTGGGATATCTTTGACGTGCGTTATATGTATTTCCGTTCTATGGACCTTAGAACTCTATTCTCCAATTATATGCCACGCGTGGCAGAGGGGTTGCCAGCATTTGTTGTCTCGGCACATTTGGTTGAGATATGAAACGTTTGGTCATGTTATGTTAGCCTAGGATTCGTTTTTATGGCTTCCACTTTTCTGCTATACACTAATTTTCGGTGGTCTTCTGTGTTCTACTCTTCTTTAATACGTTTTGCTTGACCTTGGGGAAGCCCGCAATATTGGTCACGGCACGAGATTGTGCTATGGTCCGTTCGCTAACGCCACGGTTAGTTAGGATAGGTGAGGATAGCTTTGACTTTAGTACTATACACTGCTATACGTTGAATTTCTGCGGTCTACTGTGCTCTAGCAAGTCCAGCTTGGATTTGGGGATGGCAGCAATAGCAGTCTCTGCACGATGGATAGAGTTAGGCTATGTTTGGCTATGTTCCGTTCCTTAGTGTTATCCTTGTGTTGTTATGACTTTTCTGACATACACTGCGATACTATGGATTTCTGCATTCTGCTCTCCACTAATATGTTCTGCTTGACTCTATGGAGGCAAGCAGTAGTGGTCGCGGATTGTTAGGTTGAGTTAAGTTTGGTTTGGTTACGTTACGATAGGTTACGTTAGGAGGGGATTGCATCGTCTTTAGTGCTATAGTCTGCTATTAAGTGGATTTCTGCGCCCTACAGTGCTCTAAATCTTTCAGCTTGGAACTGGGAGTTCAAGCAATAGTGATCTGGGCACGTTATGTTGAGTCAGATTATGTTCGGCTAGGTTGTGTTAGGACATGTTTGGTTAGGATAGCTCCAACTTTTGTGCTGTACTATGCTATTCGGTGGATTTATGCTCTCCACTGTGCTCTAGCATGCAGTGCTTGGCACCGGGCAGGGCAGAATCAGCGGTCTCGGCACGATAGTTTGATTTATGCTATGTCCGGCTATGCTCTGTTTGTTTGAGATAGGTTTGGGTAGCATCGACTCTTCTAATATACACTGCGGTTATGTGGATTTCTGCGTTCTACTCCCTGCTAATGTGTTCTGCTTGGTCCTGGGGTAGCCAGCAATAGTGGTCGCTGCAAGTTGGTCTGAGGTAGGTTACGTTTGTTATGTAAGGTTTGGATAGGTTAGAAGAAGATAGCTTTGACCATTGAGCTATATACGGCTGTTCGGACGATTTCAGCGCCCTCCACTGCTCTGATGTGCTCTGCTTAGATCTCATGAGGCCAGCAATAGCGGTCTTGGAACGTCAGGGTGGGTCACGTTACGTCTGTGTATGTTGAGCTTTGGTATGTTAGGATAGGATAGGTTTGACCTGTGCGCTATACACTGCTATTCGGTGGATTTCTGCGCTCTGCTGTACTGTAGTATACTGTGCTTCGCGCTGGGGATGCGGGTAATAGTGCTCTCGGCACGCTCGTTTGAGTTATGTTACGTACGGTTAGGCTGTATTTCGTTAGGTTAGGTTAGGTAAAGTATGGCTAGGGTAGCTTTGACTTTTGTGCTGTACACTACTATATGGCGGCCTTCTTTGTTCTGATGCGCTGTAGTATGTTCTGCTTGGCTCTGGGGAGGCCAGCAATAGTGGTCCGCGCGCTTTAGGTTAATCTACGTTACGTTTGATTAGACTACGTTTGGAAATGTTTGGACAGACTAGCTTTGGCTTTTGTGACATACTCTGCTGTTGGGCGGATTTCTACGCCCCACGTTGCTCTACTACAATCTCCTCGACCCTGGAGAGTCCAGTAATAGTGGAATCGGCCCGTTAGGTTGAGTTGTGTTACGTTTGGGTACGTTACGTTTGTATGGGTTAGGCTTGGATAGATTTGACTTCCGTGGTATGTGCTGCTATTCGGTGGAATTCTGCACACTACTGCGCTCCAGTGTGATCTGCTTTGCTTTGGGGAGGAGCGCAATAGCGGTCTCGGCACTTGAGGCTGCGTTCGGTAGGGTTTGAGTATGTTACGTTTGGTTACATTAGTACAGTGTATCTTTGACGTTTGTGCTATAAACTGCTATTCTGTGTATTTCTGCGCTCTACTGTGCTGTAATATGCTCTGCTTCGCCCTGGGGATGACGGCAGTAGCGCTCACGGCACGTTAGTTTGAGTTATGTTACGTATGGTTAGCTTACGTTTCGCTTGGTGAGGATAGGTTAACTTTGACCTGTGTGCTATACACTGATATTCAGTGGATTTCTGCGCTCTTCATTGCTCTACTATGCTCTGCTCGACTCTTGGGAGACCACCAATGTCTGCCGAGGCACGACAGGTTCTGTTGGGTTACGTTTGACTATGTTAGGTTAGACTACGTTTGATTAGGATGACTTTGACTTTTGCGTTGTATACTGCTATTCGGCGGATTTCTGCACTCTACTGTGCTCTAATATGTTCTACTAGGCTCTGTGTGGCCAGAAATAAATGTCGCGGCTCGATATGTTTAGTTATTCCACGTGTGGTTAGATTAGGTTAGGTCTAGTTAGGATAGGATATCTTTGACTTTTGTGCTGTACACTGTTCTTTGGTGGCTTTCTGCGCTCCACTGTGCTCTAGCATATTCTGCTTCGCTCTGGAGAGGCCAGCCATAGTCGTCTCGGCACGTTAGGTTCAGCTATGATGCGTTCGGTTATATTACGTTTGGATGGGTTAGGATAGGATAGCTTCGTCTTTTGTGCTGCACATTGTTGTGCGGTGTATTTTTGCGCTCCACATTGCTCTACTATAATCTGCGCGACTCACGGGATGAGAGCAATGGTACCTATGGCACGTTAGGTTGTGTCACGTTACGTTCGGTTTGGTTGGGTTAGGCTGTGATTATTCAGGATAGCTACGACCTTCGTGCTATACACAGTTATTTGGTGGATCCCGGCGCTCCACTGTACCCTACCCAAACCTGCTCGAACCTGGGAGGCCAGCAATAGTGGTTGCGGAACACTACGTTGAGTTCGGCTACGATAGGTTAGGCTATGTTTGCTCGTGCTAGGTTTGGATATCTTACAATTTTCTACTGTACACTGCGATCCAAAGGACTTCTGCAACCTAGGCGCCTCTAATAGGTCCTGCTTGGTTCTGTGAAGGACAGCAATAGTGGTGGTAGCACGTTCAGCTCAGCTTGGTTACGTTCAGTAGTGTTTGGGTATGCTGGGTTAGGTTGTGTTAGCTACGACTTTTGTGCTATGCACTGTAATTCTATGGACACCAGCGCCCTATTGTGCGCTATCAAGTACTGCTCGCCTCCGGGAAGCCAGGAATAGCGGTCGCGGCACGTTAGGTTCGGTTATGTTACGTTTGGTTATATAAGGTTTGGCTATTTTAAGATGTGATTGGCTTAACTCTTGGCTATGCACAGTTATGCGGTGAATTTCTTCGCCCTACTGCGGTCTAATATGCTCTGCTTCGATTTGGGGAGGACAGCAATTGCGGCTTCGGCACGTCACTTTCAGTTAAGTTACGTTCGGTTGTGGTAACGTTGGTCAAGTTTAGCCTGGGTAGCTTTAACTTTGGTGCCATGCACTTCCATTCTTTGGATTTCTGTGCTCCACTGTGCTCTGGCCTGTTCTGCTTGTCTCTGGAGAGGCCAGCAATAGCGGTCGCGGCACGTTTGCAGGGATATGCTATGTTCGGTTTGGTTATGTTAGGTTAAGTTTGGTTCGGATGGTTTGACTTTTGTGCTATACACTGCTACTCGGTGGATTTCTGCGCTCTACAGTGCTTTAGTATATTCTGCTTGGCTATTGCTATGCCAGCAATATTGGTCTGGGCACGTTTGGCTGAGTTAGGTTTCGTTCGGATATGTTACATTAAGTTAGGATAGGATAGGGCAGCATTGACTTTTGTGCTGTATACTCCTATTCGGTGGATTTCTGCGCTCTACTGTCCTCTAGCATGACTAGCTAGGCTTTGGGGATGGCAAAGGTAACGGTCTCGGCATGTCAGTCTGTGTTACGTTATGTTTGGTTATATTATGGTTGGATAGGTTATTAGAGGATAGCTATGCCTTTAGTGATATTGTCTGCTATTTCGCGGACTGCTGCGCCCTACAGTGCTCTAATATTTTCGGCTTGGCTCTGGGAAGGGCTGCAATAGTGGCCTCGCAAAGTTATATTGAGTCCGGTTTCGTTCGGTTAGGCCAGTGAAGGCTACGTTTGGTCAGGGTAGCTTTTACTTTTCTGATGTACACAGCGATTATATGGATTTCTGCGTTCTACTCTCCACTAACGTGTTCCGCTTGTCTCAGTGGAAACCAGCAATAGTGGCCGCGGAACGTTGGGTTTCGTTGGGCTATGTTACGTTATGTTACGTTTGGTTAGGCTAGGAGAAGGTAGCCTTGTCATTAGTGCTATAGTCTGCTATTAGGTGGACTTCTGCGCCCTACTGTGCGCAAATTTTTTCAGCCTGACTCTGGAAATGCCGGCAATAGTTGTCCCGGTACGTTTTGATGAGTCAGGTTACGTTCCGCTAGATTGGGTCAGGATAAGTTTGGTTAGGATAGCTTTAAATATGTGCTGTACGATCGTGTCGTGGCCGCTATTGCTGCCCACGCCAGAGCCATGCAAGACATACTTGCGCACAGTAGAGCGCAAAACACCACCGAATATATGTGTACAGCACAAAAGTTAAAGCTATCTTGAACAATCATTGCCCACCACAGCATAACCGAACATGTCCCAAAGCAACCTTACGTGCCGCGAACGCTATTGCTGGCCTGCACATATCCAAGCAGAATAAATTAGTAGAGAGTAGGACGCAGGAATCCATAGAACCGTAGTGTATATCGGAAAAGTGAATGCCGCCCAAACCTAACCCAATCCAGTAGAACACAACCAAACATAGCATAACTCAGCCTAACGCGCCGAGACCGCCATTGTTGCCCTTCCAAGCGCCAAGCAGGACATACTAGAGCACAGAAGAGCGGAGCAATCCACCGAATGGCAGTGTATAGGACGAATGTTAGAGCCATCCAGAACAAACTTAACCTAACCCAACATAACCGAACGTAACCTGACTCAACCTAATGTGCCGCGAGCGCTATGGCTGGCCTCCCGTGAGCCAAGCAGAACACATTAGCGGAGTGTAGGGCGCAGAAGACCATAGAATCGCAGTGTACATCAGAGCAGTAAAAGCTACCCATACCTAACATAAGCCAAATGATCATACACAAACATAGCCTAACTAAACCTAATCTGTCGAGGCCGCTATTGCTGGCCACGCCAGAGCCAAGCGGAACACGTTAGTGGTGAGCAGAACCCAGAAATCCATAGAAACGCAGTATATATCCGAAAAGTCAAAGCTACTCAAATGTAACGCAAGCAAACAGAACATACCCAAATACAGCATAACCTAACCCGCCGTGCCGAGGCCGCCCTTTCTACCATCCCAGGTCCATGCAGGACATACTAGAGGACAGTTGAGCGCAGAAATCCACCGAAAAGCAGTGTACCGCACATGAGTCACAGCTATACATACCAAACTTAGCATACCCGGGCATAACCGAACGTAGCCTGACTCAACATAAAGTATCCCGTTCACTGTGGCTGGTCTCCCAAGAGCCAAGCAGAACACATTAGTGGAGGGTAGAATGCAGAAATCCATAGAAACGCAGTGTAAATCAGAATAGTCAAAGCCACCCAAACCTAACGCAGACCAACAGAACAGAGCCAAACATAGCCTAACTAAGTCTACCATGTTGAGACCGCTATTGCTGCGCTCCACAGGGCCGAGCAGGATATACCAGAGGACAGTAGATCGCAGAACTCCACCGAATGGCAGTGTACAGCGCAAAAGTTAATGCCATCCTGACCAAACTTAGCCTGACCCAACCTGTCCGAACGATACATGACTCAACATAACGTGCAGGGACCACTATCTGTGGCCTTCCTAGAGCCAAGCTGAAAGCATTAGAGCTCTGTAAGGCTCAGAAGTGAACCTAGTATCACACTATAGCACTAAGGCCAAAGCTACCTCTCCTAACCTAAACAACCGTGACATAACCAAATGTATACTAACTCAACCTATCGTTCCACGACCAATATGTCTGGACTCCCCAAAGCAAAGCAGAACACATTAGTGGAGAGTAGAGCGCAGAAGTACTTAGAATCGCAGTGTATATCAGAAAAGTCGAAACTACCCACACCTAACACAAACAAGTGCTACATAACCAAACATAGCCTATATAAACCTAACATATCGAGACCACAATTCCTGCCCTCCCCAGTGACAAGCAGGGCATGCTAGGGCACTGTAGAGTGCAGAAAACCGACGAACAGCATTGTACTGCTCAAAAGTTCAAACTCACCAGACCAAACTTGGCCTAGTCCAACCCAACCTTACGTAACGCGACCCAACGTAAAGTGCCAAGACCACTATTCCCGGCCTTCCCAGAGCCAAGCTGAATACATTAGATCACTGTAGGGTGCAGAATTCCACCTAATATCAGACTATAGCACTAAAGAGGAAGCCATCCTCTCCTAACGTAAACAATCGTATCATAGCCAAAGGAAACCAAATTCAACCTAACGTGCCGCGATCGCTACTGCTGACCTCCCCAGATCCAAGCAGGACATACTAGAGCTCAGTAGAGCGAAGAAATGCACCGAATATCAGGAACAAGCACAAAAGGTAAGGCTACTCTGTCCAAACGTAGCCTGCCCTATCGCAACCTAACCGAACGTAACTGCGCACAACATAACGTGCCGAGGCCACTGTTGCTGGCCTTCTCAGAGACAAACTGAAAGCATTGGAGCCCTGTGTGGTGCAGGAATCCACCTAATGGCAGGCTATTGCACTAAACTCGAGGCCATCATCACATAACCTAACGGACACTAACGTAAGCAAACTTACATAACTGAACCTAACATGCCGCGAGCACTACTGCTGGTCTCCCCAGAACCAAGCATAGCACGTTAGTGGAGAGTAGAACGCAGAAGTCCATAGAATCGCAGTGTACATCGAAAGAGTGGAGGTTACGTGAGCCTAACCCAAACCAACAGTGTATAGCCAAACATAGCCTAACTCAACCTAAAGTGCCGAAACCGCTGTCCCCCCCCCCCCCCCCGCCCCGCCAGTACTGCGCAGGACGTACTAGGGAACAGCTGAGCTCAGGAGTCCTCCGAGTAGCAGTGCACAGCATATAAGTTAAAGTTATCCTAACCATACTTATCGTAACCCTGCCTAATCTGTCGTAACACGACACAACGCAACGTGCCGAGACCACTATTGCTGGACTTCGCAAAGCCTGGCTGAAATTCTTAGAGCACTGTAGGTCGCAGGAATCCACGTAATAGCAGACCATAGCACTCAAGTCGAAGCTACTCTCTCCCAACCAAATCAATCGTAACATATCCGAGCGTAAGCTAACTCAACCTAACGTGCCACGGCAACTATTGCTGGCCTCCCCAGAGCCAAGAGGAACACAAGCGGAGAGTAGAATGCTGAAAACCGTAGAATCGCAGTGTATATCAGAAAAGTCAAAGCTACCCAAGCCTAACCAAGCCGACAGAGCATACTCAAACATAGCTTATACCAACCTAACGTGCCGAAGACACTATCACTTGCATCCCCAGAGCCAAGCAGAATGTACTGCAGCACAGTAGTGCGCTGAAATCTGCCACGCTGTAGGTCAAAGCACAAAAGTCGAAGATATCCTAACCTAACCTTATCAAACCTAACGTCCATACGTAGCCCAATTAAACATAACGTGCCGATACCAATATTTCTGGCCTTTCCGGAACCAAGCAGATCATATTGGAGCACAGTAGAGCGCAGAAATCCACCGAATAGCAGTGTACAGGACAAAAATCATAGCAATCCTCTCCTAATCTAATCAATCATGACATACACAAACATAACGTAAGTCACCCTAACGCGCCGCGACCGCTATTGCTGACCTCCCCAGAGCCAAGCAGTACATATTAGGTGGTGTATAGCGCAGAACCCATAGAACCGCTGTGTATAGCAGAGAATTCATAGCTATACACACCTAAACCAGAAAAACATAACGTAACCAAGCGAAGCCTAACTCAACATATATTGACACAACCACTATTGCTGGAACCCCAGGGCCAAGCAGAATATGTCAGAGTACATCAGAGCGCAGAAATCCACCGCACAACGGTGTATACCACGAAAGTCATATCTATACAAACCTATCCCAGACGAATGTATCCCATCCAAACGCAGCCTGACACAACCTAACTTGCGGAGACTACTATTACTGCCTTCCCGAAGGTCTAGCGGGGTATAGCATATCAATGTTGAGCGTAGAAAACCTCCGAAAAGCAGTGTATAACACAAAAGTCAACCACATCGTATCGTAACGTATCCAAATGTAATATAACCAAACGTTCCAAAACCTAACGTTACTCGCCGATGCCACTATTGCTGGCCTACCCAGGGACAAGCAGAATTTGCTGGGCCACAGTAGAGCGCAGAGGTCCACCGAATAGCTGTGCACAGCACAAAAGTCGAAGCTATCTTGTACCAAAGTAGCCAATTGTAGCATCGCCAAACGCAATATGGTCCTGTCTATCGTGCCGGAACCACAACTGCCTGCCTCGCCATAGCCAAGCAGATTATATTACAGCACATTAGAGCGCTGAAATGCACCGAATAGCGGTGTATAGCACAAATGTCAAAGCCATCCTTACCAAACATAACCTACCCTAGCCTAACCTAACGTAACGTAACTCAACTGAACGTGCCACGAACACTATTTCTGATCTCCACAGAGATAAGCATGGACACAAGGGTAGGGCAATGCAGAGCGCAGACGTAGACCGAACACTAGGGTATAGCACTAAAGTCAAAACTGCCCTATCCCGAACTAACCAATCGTAGCATAACCAAACGCAACATATCCCTACCTAACGTACCCGGACCACTACAGCTGACCTCCACATAGCCAAGCAGAATACATTACAGCACAGCAGAGCGCAGAATTCTACCGAAAAGAAGCGTGCAGCATAAACGTGAAGGCCATCCTAACCAAGCACAACGTACCCTATCCTAGCGGAACGAAGCCTAACATAGCCTACCGTGCCGCGACCGACGTTGCTGGCAACTACAGAGTCGAGCGGAATATAGTAGAGGAACGAAGAGCGCATAAACCCTCCGAATAGCAGTGTGTAGCACAAATGCCAAAGCTATCCTGCCATAACCGGATCAATTGTAACGTGACCAAACGCAATGTAACTTATCATATCAAGCCGAGACCAGTGTCACTGCCCTTCTCAGAGCCAAGCAGAACATGTTAGAGGAGAATAGATCGCAGGAATCCATATAATCGCATTGCAAGGCACAATAGTAGAAGCTGCCCTATCCTAACATAACCAAGCGTAACATAACCGAACGTAGCCTCGCTCTACCTAACGTGCAGAGACCAGCATTTCTGGCCTCCCAAGAGTCTAGCAGTGTAGAGTAGAGCAATGTAGAGCATAGAAATCCCCCGAGCTGCGGTATACAACACAATAGCCAATGCTACAACACCCTAACCTGACCAATCGTAACATAACCAAACGTAGCCTAACACAAACTATCGTGCCATGGCCACTACTGCTGGCCTCCCTAGAGTCGTGCAGAGTATATTAGAACACAGTAGTGCGCAGAAAGCCACCTAATAGGAACGAAGAGCACATGAGTCTAAGGTATCCGTACTTAACCGGACCTAACCTAACCTCACCAAACGTACAGTAACAGTACCATACGTGCCGCGAAAACAATTGCTGGCTTCCCCAGAGACGATCACAACATTATAGAGCACAGCGGAGCCCTGATGCCCATAGAATATCGGATTTGAGTGCACATGTCAAAGCTATCCGTACCTAATCCAACGTAACCAAACCTAGCGAAACGGAATCTAACTCAGGCAAACATGCCGTGACTAGTAATGCTGGCCTTCACAGAGCCGAGCAGAGCAGAATAGAGGAGAGTGGGTTGCAGAAACTTATAGAACCGCAGTGGAGTACAGAGCCGAGCAGAGCAGAATAGAGGAGAGTGGGTCGCAGAAACTTATAGAACCGCAGTGGAGAGCTGAAAAGACGACGCTATCCAAACCGAACCAGGGCCAACATTACCTAACCAAACGTACCCTATCTCATCCTATCGCGCCGAAAGTGCAATTACTGGCTTCCCCTGAGACATGAAGAACATACTAGTGCACAGTAGAGCGTAGAAATCCACCGAATAGCAGCGTACATGTGATGGTCAAATAGATCCAAACCTAACCCAAACGAACATAACGTAACCGAACGTAACATAATTCAACGTAACGGGCCGAGACCACTACTGCTGGACTCCCCAGAGTCGAGCAGACTATAGTAGAGCAAGGAATGGCGTAGAGATCCGCCGAATATCAGATAACTGCACAAAAGCGAAGCTATACTATCCTACACTATCCTAATATAGTTTAAACAAACGCAACCAAACTTTAGCTAACGTGCCGAGACCGCATTTGCTGGCCTCCACAGGGACTAGAGGAATAAACTAGAGCACGGTAGAGCGCAGGAAGCCAACAAATAACAGTGTACAGCACAAAAGTCCAAGATATCCTATTCCAAACTTACCTAACCTAACCAAGCCGAACGTAAGATAACTAAACATGACGGGTCAAGACCTCTATTGCTGGCCTCCCCAGAGCATAGCAGAACCAATAAGAGCACAGTAGAGCGCAGAATTCCTCCAAATAGCAGTATATGGCACAAAATTAAATGCTATCCTATCCTAACATAACCAAACGTAACATAAGCAGACGTAACGTAACACAAACTGACGTGCCACGAAAGCTATTGCTGGCCACGCGAGAGCTAAGCAGAGTACCGCAGAGCAATGTGGAACGCTGAAATTGCCCTTACAGTAGTGTGTAGCGAAAGAGTAAGTGGTATCCTCGCATAATATTACCAAATGTGACCTTACCAAATGTAACATAACATAACCAAACGTGCCTACACCACTATTGCTGGTCACCCCAGATTCGAGCAGAGTAAAGTAGATCACAGTAGAGCGTAGAAATCCACCGAATAGCTGTTTGCAGCGCAAATGTCAATGCTATCCTATCTGAACCTAATCAAACGTAACATGAGAGGACGTAGCGTAACCCAACCTGACGTGCAATGAAAGCTATTGCTGGCCGCGTGAGAGCTAAGCAGAATAAACCAGAGCAATATGGAACGCTGAAATCGCCAGAATAGTAGTGTATAGCAAAATGCAGGTGGTACCCTAACCTAATCTGACCAAACCTAACCTAGTCAAACGCATCCAAGCCCATCCGTACGTACCTAGCCCGCAATTTCTGTCCTCCCCTCCGCCAAGCAGGGCATGCTAGAGGAGAGCAGGGCGCAGAAAGCCATTAAACCGCAGTGCACAGCAGAAGAGTCAAAGGTATCCAAACTTAATCCAAACTAACATAACCTGGCCTGACGTAGAAGATCTTAACGCAACGTGCCGCGACCGCTATTGCTGGCCCCTAAGGACCGAGCAAATTAGGGTAGAGCGCAGTGGCGCACAGGAATCAACCGAATGACTGTGTATAGCACGAAAGTCAAAGCTACCCTATCCTAACCATGCCCAATCTAAGCTAAACAGACGTAGAGTAACTAAATCTAACGTGCCGCGACCACTACTGCCCGCCTCCCGATAAACAAGCAGAAAATGGTAGAGCACAGTAGAGCACAGAAGCACATTGAATATCAGTTCTAAGCACATATGTCAAAGCTATCCTAACCCAATCCAACCAGACGTAACCCAACCAAACGTAACCAATCCCAAACTAACGTACCGCGAGCTGTTTTGCTGGCCTCCACAGAGCCAAGCGGAACTTTATAGAGAAGAGTACGGCGCAGAAATCCATCGAAAACAGTGCATAGCACAAAAGTCTAATTTACCCTATCCAAATCTAACCAAATGTAAAATAACCAAACGCAACCTAACTCAGACTAACATGCCGAGACCAATACTGCTTGCCTCCACGGAGCCAGGGAGAGCATGCTAGAGCACAGTAGAGCGCAGTAATCCATCGCATTGCAGTGTGAGGCACAAAAGTCACAGATATCCTAACCCAACTTCTCCTAGCCTAGCCAAGCCAAGCGTAACATAGCTGAACATAACGTGCCGAGAATAATATTTCTGGCTCTCCAGCGACAAGCTGGGCATACTAGAGCAACGTAGAGCGCGGAAGTCCACTAAATATCAGTGTATCGCGTGAGAGCCAAAGCCACCCCATCCTAACCTAACCATACGTAACATGACCGAACGATGTCCATCTCAACCTATCGTGCCGAGATCAATATTACTATCATCCCCAAAGCCAAACAGAGCGCACTAGAGCTCAGTAGAGCGCAGAAATCCACCGAATAGGAGTGTATATCACAAAGGTCGGAGCTATCCCAACCCAACCTAACCAAACCTAACAGAACCGAGCGCAATTTAACTCAACCTAGCGAGCCGCGACCATTATTTCTGGCCCCTCCAGGGCCATGCAGGAAATGTTAGAGGAGAGCACGTCGCAGACATCCACAGAATCGCAGTGTATAGCAGAAAAATCAGAGCCATCCGTTCCTTACCCCTGCTACAATAAGATAACCAAACGTAACCAAACACAACCTAACGTGCCAGGACATCCCTTGCTCGCATCTCGAGTGTCGAGCAGAGTATAACAGATCAACGTAGAGGACAGAAATACACCGAATAGCAGTGTACAGCACAAAAGTCGAAGTCATCCTAACCAAACTAGATCTAACTTAACCTAAACATACGCAACCTAACTAAAACATACTTGCCACGACCACTGTTGCTGGCCTACACAAAGACAAACAGACGATAATAGAGCAATGCAGTGCACAGATATCGAACTAATAGCAGTGTATATCACAAGGGTCAAAGCTATCCTAACCAAACCAATTCAAACCTAGCAAAGACGAGCGTAACATAACTCGACCTAGCGTGCCGAGGCCACCATTGCTGGCCCCACCAGAGCCTTGCTGGACATACTACAGCACACTAGATCGTAGAAATTCACGCAATATCAGTGTACAGCGCAAAGTCAAAGCTATCATATCCTAACCTAACCAAACGTAACGTAACCAAACGTAACCTAATACTTCCTAATGTGACGCGACCAGTATTGCTGGCCTGCACAGAGCCAAGTAGAGCATAGTAGAGGAGTGTAGAGCGCAGAAGTCAATAGAGTTGCAGTGTATAGCAGAGAAATCGAAGTTATCGAAGCCTAACCGGAGACAGCGCAGCCCAACCAACGTATCTTATCTTAACCTCTCGTGCCGAGACCACAATTGTTGGCATTCCCAGATCCAACCAGAACATGCTAGGGAACAGTAGAGCGCAGCCATCCGTCGCATTGCAGTGTATAGCACAAAGGACAATGCTATCCCATCCTACCTTATCCAAACATAGTTTAACCAAACGTAACTTAGCTCAACCTAACGTGTCGCGGCCACTATTCCTGGCCTCTCCAGAGTCAAGCGGAACACACTAGTTGGGAGTGGAGGGCAGAAATCCATATAATTGCAGTGCATATCAGAAAAGCCGGAGCTACCCAAGTCAAACCCAACCGAACAGGACAAAACCAAGTACATCAAAAATTAACCTAACGTGCCGAGACCTCTATTGCTGCCCTCCCTAGAGCCTAGAAGGGCTTAGTAGAGCACAGCAGAGCTCAGAAATCCACCGAATAGCAGCGTACAGCACAGAAGATAAAGCTATCCAAGCCAAACATTACCTGACACAAACAAACCGAACGTAACACAACACAACGTAACGCACCGAGAACACCATTGCTGTCCTTTCCAGAGCCTGGCTTGGAATACAAAAGCTCTGTAATGAGCACAAATCCACATAACAGCAGACTATCGCATTAAAGTTAAAACTACCCTCTCCTAATATAACCAACCGTAACATAACGAAGCGTCTCATAACACAAACGAACGTGCCGCGACCACTATCTCTGACCTCCCCAGAGTCAAGTGGAACACACTAGTGGAGAGTAGAACGCAGAATCCACATAATCGTTGTGTATATCAGAAAAGTCAAAGCTACCTAAACGTAACCCAAACCAACACAACATAACCAAACATAGCATAAATAGGCCTAACGCGACGATACGGCTATTGCTGCCCTCCCCAAAGCCAAGCAGGGCATATTAGAGCACAGTAGAGCGCATAAATCCACCGAACAGCAGCGTACAGCACAAAAGGTTAAGATGTCCTAGTCAAACGTTGTCCTAACCAACCTATCCGAACGTAGGATGACTCAACGTAACGTGCCGAGACCACTATTGCTGGCCTTCCCAGAGCCCAGCTGAAAATTTTATACCACTGTAGGGAGCATAGATCCACCTAATAGCAGACAGTAGCACTGAAGTCAAAGTAATCCTCTCCTCACATAGCCAACCGTAGCATAACAGAATGTAAGCTAACACAATCAAACGTGCCGCGACCGCTATTTCCGGCCTCCCCAGAGTCTAGCAGAATACACTAGTGGAAAGTAGAAGGCAAAATCCATTTAATCGAGGTGTATATCAGAAAAGTCAAAGCTACCCAAGCCTAAGCCACAGAACATATACAAATATAGCCTGACTCAACGTAACGAGCCGCGAACACTATTGCTGGCCTCCACAGAGCCAAGAAGAAAATACTTTGGAGAGTAGAGCGCAGAAGTCCATAGAATCGCAGAGATTATCAGAAAAGTCGTAGATACCCAGACCTTACCCAAACCAACAGAACCTAGCCAAACGTAGCATAACACAACCTAACGTGCCGAGGCCGCTATTGCTGCCCTCCACAGCGCCAAGTATGACATTCTTAAGCACAGTAGTGCGCTGAAACCACCAGGGAGCAGTGCACAGAACAAAAGTTAAAGCTATCCTGACCAAACTTATCCTATCCCAAGCTAATGGAACGTAACGTGACTGAACTGAACGTGCCGAGACCACCTTTGCAGGCCTTCCCAGAGTCAAGGTGGAAATATTAGACAACAGTAGGGCGCAGAGATCCGTCTTATAGCAGACGGTAGCACTAAATTCGAAGCTATACCCTACTAACCTATCCAGCCGTAACATGACCGAACATACACCAACTCAACCTAACGTGTCGCGACCAGTACTGCGGGCTACCTCGGACCAAAGCGGAACAGATTAATTGACAGTAGGACTCAGAAATCCATAGAATCGCAATGTATATCAGAAAAGGCAAAACAACATTAGCCTAAACAAAACCAACGGGACACAAGCAAACATAGCATAAATCAGCGTAACGTGCCGAAACCGCTATTGCTGCCCACCCCAGAGCCAAGCAGAATATACTAGAGCGCAGTAGAGCGCAGAAATCAACCGAATAGCAGTGCACAGCACAAAAGTTAAAGCTACCCTGAGCAAGCATATCCTAACCCAACCTAACCGAACGTAACCTGACTCAACATAACGTGCTGAGACCACCATTGATGGCCTTCCCAGAGCCAAGGTGAAAATATTAGACCGCTGTAGGGCGCATAGGTCCGCCTAATAGCGGACTACAGCACTAAAGTCAAGCCAAGCTGAAGATATTAAAGCACAGTTTGGAGCAGAAATCCACCTAATAGCAGACTATGGCACTAAACTCAAAGCAATGCGCTCATAGCATAACCAACTGTAACACAACCAAACGTAGCCTAACACTACCTAACGTGCCGCGACCACTATTTCTCTCCTCCCTAGAGTCAAGTGGAACACAGTAGAGGAGAGAAGAACGCATAATCCTTATTATCGCAGTGTATATCGCAAAAGTCAAAGCTACCTGAACGCAACCCAAACGAACAGAACATAACTAAATGTAGCATAAATTATCCTAACGCGCCGAGACGGATATTGCCGCCCTCTCCGGAGCCAGTCAGGACATAATAGGGCTCAGAAGGGCGCAGAAATCATACGCGTAGCAGTGTACAGCACAAAAGTTAAAGTGATCCTGTCAAAACATTCCCCAACGCAAACTAACCGAACGTAGCCTGACTGAACGTAACGTGCCGTGACCACTATTGCTGCCCCCCACCCCCATAGTCAAGCGGAACACACTAGTGGTGAGCAGAACGCAGAAATCCATACAATCGCAGTGTATATCGGAAAAGTATAAGACACGCGAGCCTAACAGAATCCAACAGAAGGCAACCAAACATAGCATAACACGAACTGATATGCTGAGACCGCTATTGCTGTCCTCCCCGGAGCCTAGGAGGTCATAGGACCTAGAGTGCAGTGGAGCGTAGGAATCCATCGAATAGCAGACTACATCACTAATGACAAATCTAACCCCTCCTAACCTAACCAAACGTAACATAACAAAACCTAACCTAGCTCAACCTAAAGCTCTGCGTCCACCATTGCTCGCCTCCCCGGAGTCAAGCAGAACATATTGGTGGGGAGAACAACGCAGATATCCATAGAATCGCTGTGTATATCAGAAAACGCAAAGCTACACGTGCCTTACCCAAACCAACAGAACATAGCCTGACATAGCCTAGCTCAACCGAATGTACCGAGACAGCTATTGTTGCCCTCCACAGAGCCAAGCAGGACGTATTAGAGCACCGTGGAGAGCTGAAATACACAGAATATCAGTGTACAGCACAAAAGTTAAAGCTATCCTTACCAAACGTAGGCAAACCGTACCGGACGGAAAATAGCCTGACGCATCATATCGTGTCGGGACCACTCTTGCTGGCGCTGCCAGTGCCAAGCTGAAGATATTAGAGCACTGTGGGGCGCGGAAATCCACGTAATAGCAGACTACATCTCTAGTGACAAAGCTATCCTCTCCTAACCTAACCAAACGCAACATGACCGAACCTACCATAACTTATCCTAACGTGCAGCTACCACCACTGCTGGCCTCCACAGAGTCAAGAAGAGCATACTACAGGAAAGCAGTACGCAGAAATCCATAGAATCGTATTGTTTATTCGAAAAGTCAAAGCTACACGTGCCTAACCAGACCAACAGGACATAACCAAGATAGCCTAACTAGAACCTCCGTGCCGAGGCAGCTATTCCTGCCATCCCCAGGGTCAAGCACGACACACCAGAGCACAGTATACCGCAGAAATCAATCGAATAGCAGTGTACAGCTCAAGAGCTGAAGCTATCCTTACACGATGTAGCATAATCCAACCTAACCAATCGTAACGAGTCTCAACATAACGTGCCGAGATCACTATCGCTGTCATACCCGGAACCAAGCTGAAGATATTGGAGCACTGTAGAGCGCAGAAATCCACCTAATAGGAGGTTATAGCACTGGAGTCGAAGCTGCACTCTCCTAACCTAACCAAACGTAACATAACCAAACGTAACTTAGCACACCCTATCGTGCCGCGACGACTATTGCCGGCATCAGCATAGCCAAGCAGGACACATTAGTGAAGAGTAGAACGCAGAAGTCCATAGAATCGCAGTGTATATCAGAAAAGTGGTAGCTATCCGAACCTAACACAAACAAACAGAACATATCCAATCGTAGTCTAACACAATCTAACGTGCCGAGACCGCTATTGCTGCCATCCGCAGAGCCAAGCAGGACATACTAGGGCACATTGGATAGCGTAAATCCACCGATAAGCGGTATAGAGCGCGAAAGCTAGATGTATCCTACCCAAACGTCGCTTAATCCACCGTAACCGAACGTAACATGATGCAACATAACGTGCCAGAGCCACTATCGCTGGTATTCCCGCAGCAAAGCTGAAGATATCAGAGCACTGAAGGGAGCAGGAATCCTGCTTATGGCAGACTGTAGCTATACAAGTATATGGTTGGGTCCGATTAGGATAATTTCGGTAAGTGCAGCTTCGTCTTTCGTGCTATACACAGCTATTCGGTGGACTTCTGCGTTCTACCTTGATCTGTTATTTTCTGGATCGACTTGGGAATGCTAGCTACAGTGGTCTCGGCACGAAGTGCTGAGTTATGTTGCATTCGGTTAGGATAAGCTAGGTTTACTTCGTTTGGGATGGCTTTGACCTTCGTGTCCTGCATTGATAGTCGGTGTATTTCTGCGCGCTATTGCCCTCTAGTGTATTCTGCCTGGCTCTGGGTAGGCCAGCAGTAGAAGTCGCGTCACGTTATGTTATGTAATGTTACGTTTGGTTGGGTTACGATAGCATGGATTATGTTTGGATAGCTTTCACCTATCTGCTATACACTGCGTTCATATGCATTTCTGCGCTGTACTCTCCAATAATACGTTTTGCTCGGCTCTGGGAAGAACAGCAATAGTAGTTGCGGCACGTTAGGTTGAGTTACGTCACGTTTGCTTATGTTACGATTTGTTATGTTAGGGCAGGAAAACGTCGACTCTAATGCTACTCACACCTCTCGCCGCATTTCTGTACTATACTGTGCTCTGGTGTGCACTTCTTGGCTCTGGGGATTCCAGCAAAAGGGGTCTCGTCAGGATAGATTGAGATATGGTACGTTTGGTTACCTAACTATTAGTTAAGTAAGGAGACGACAGCTTCGACATAAGTGCTATAGTCCGCTATTAGGTGGATGCCTGTGCCGTACAGAGCTCTAACGTTTACAGCTTGTCTCTGGGAAGACAGCAATAGTGATCTCAGCACGTCGTTCTGAGACGCGTTGAGTTCGGTTAGGTTCGGTTAGGCTAAGTTTGGACGAGGCAGCTCTAACTTTTGCGCTGTACACTGCTTTCCGGTGGACTCCTGCGCTCTACAGTGCTTTAGTATGTCCTGCTTGGCTCTCGGGGACACTGCAATTGCTGTCTCAGCACGTGAGGTAGAGTTATACTACGTTTGGCTATGTTCAGTTCCTTTGGCTTAGGATTGGGTGGATCTCGCTTTTCCGATGTACACTGCGATCTTATGGATTTCTGCATTCTACTCGCCACTAATGTTTTCTTCTCAGCTCCGTGGTGGCCAGCAATATTGGTCGCAGCACCTTAGGTTGAGTTAGGTTACGGTTGGTTATGATACGTTTGGTTAGATTAGGAGAGTATAACCATGCCTTTAGTGCTATTGTCTGCCATTAGGTGTATTCATGCGCTCTACAGGCCCCTAATTTGTTCAGCCTGGCTCTGGAATGGTTAGCAGTAGTAATCACAGCACGATAGGTTGAGTCACAATACGTTCGGTTCGGTGTGGTTAGGAATAGTTTGGTCAAGTAAGCTGCAATTTTAGTGCTGGACCCTGTTATTCGGTGGACTATTGCGCTATGCTGTGTTCTAGTATGTCCTGATTGTCTCTGGGCAGGACAGCATGGCGGCCTGGGCACGTAAGGTTGCATTAGGATATGGTTGGCTACGTTATGTTTGTTTCGGTTAGGTTTGGGCATCTTTGACTTTCCTCATGTACACCGAGGTTCTATGGACTTCTACGTTCTACTCTCCACTAATATTTCCTGCTTGGCTCTGGGGAGACCAGCAATATTGATCGCAGCACGTTAGTTTGCGATTGGTTACGTTTGGTTGGGTTGCGCTTGGCTAGGTTAGTTGTGGACATCTTTAACTTTAGTGCTATAGTCTGCTATTAGGTGAGTTAGTGCGCCCTACAGTGTTCTAGTGCTTTCAGCTTGCCTATGGGAAGGCAGGATGTGGCGGCATCGGAAAGTTACGTCGGATCGCGTTGCGTTACCGCGATTCTACGGATTTTTGCGTTCTACACTCCATTAACGTGTTCTGCTTGACTCTGTGGAGGCCAGCAATGGTGGTCGCGGCAGGTTAGGTTGAGCTAGGTTACGTTCGTTTATGCTGCGTTTGGCTAGGTCAGGAGGGGATAGCTTTGGGTTTAGTGCCATGGTCTGCTATTAGGTGGGATTCTGCGCCCTACTGTGCTCTAATACTTTCCGCTCGGCTCTGGGATGTCCAACAATAGTAGTGTCGTCAGTTTATGTTGGGTCAGGTCACTTACGGTTATGTTGGGTCTGGCTATGCGTGGACAGGCAGCTTTAACTTTTGGGCTGGGCACTGCTATTCGCAGGATTTCTACCCTCTGCTGCGCTACAGTATGCCCCGTTTGGCTCTGGGGAGGGCAGAAATTTCGGCCTTGGCACGATGGGCAGAGTTATGCCACGTTTGGCTATGTTCTGCTTGTTTGGGTTAGGTATGGATAGCTATGACTTCTCTGATATACACTGCGATTCTATAGACTTCTGCGCTCTACTCTCCACTAATGTGTTCTGGCTGGTTCCGGGGAGGCCAACAATAGTGTTCTCGGCGCTTCATGTTGGGTCAGTTTAATTGTGTGTGGTTGGGTTATGCCAAGTTTGGTTATGTGATCTTTAACTTTTGTGCTGTACACTGCTTTTCGGCGGATTTCTGGGCTCTACTCTGCTCTAGTATGTCCTGCTTGGCTCTGGAGATGGCAGGAACAGCGGTCTCGGCATGCTAGGTTGAGTTACGTTATATTTGGCTATTTTCTGTTGGCTTGGGTATGGTTTGAGTAGCTTTGACCTTCTGCTTTACACAGAGGTTCTGCGGACCTTCGAGGACTACTCTTCTCTACTATGCCTGCACGGCAATGGGGAGGCTATCACTAGTGTTCGTGGCGCATTATGTAGTGTTATATTACATTTGGTTAGGCTAGGTTGGTGTGGGTTATGTTTGGATTCGTTTGCAATAGTGCTGCAATAGTGTTCGCGGCACGTTATGTTGTGTTACGTTACGTTTGGTTGTGCTACGATTGGTTAGGTTAGGACAAGATAGCTTTGACTTTTGTGCTATACACTGCTATTAGGACGATATTGGCGCTCTAATGGGCTCTAGAACGTTCTTCTCGGCTCTGTGGAGACCTGCGATATTGTTCGTGGCTCGTTATGTTGAGCTACTCTACGGTTGGTTATGTTACATTAGTTTGGGTTAGGTCCGTATATCTTTTACTATTCTTATGTACATTGCGATTCTATGGACTTCTGTGCTGTACTGACCCGTAGTATGCAGTACTGGGCTCTGGGGAGGCCAGCGATAGTGGTCGCGGCACGTTATGTTAAGGTAGGCTACTTTTGGCTAGTTTAGGTTATTTCAGGTCTGGTTTGAGTGTCTTTGACTTTTCTGCTGTACACTGCGAAACGGCAGATATCTGCGATCTGCTGTTCCCTAGTTTATCCTTCTTGGCACTGCGGAGGCGAGCAATGGTTGTCTCTGCTGGTTAGGTTGTCCTAGTTTGCGCTTGGTAAGGTTATGTTACTATACCTTATGTTAGAATAGAGTATCTTCGACTTTTGTGCTGTAAACTGTTGTTCGTTGGATTTCAGCGCTCCACTGAGATCTATTACACTCTGCTTGGTCCTAGCGATGCCAGCAATTGTGGTAGCGGCGGGATACGTCGAGATAGGCTACATTTGCTAATGCTGCGCTTGGTAAGGTTAGGATGGGGTGGCTTTGACTTTCGTGCTGTACACTGCTATTAGGGGCATTTCTGTGCTCTTCAGAGCTCCTGCATTTTCTGCGTGGCTCTAAGGAGGCCAGGTGTTGTGGTCTCAGCACGTAACGTTGAATTACGCTACATTTGGTGTGGTTATGTTAGTATGGGTTGGGTTTTGTTAGCTTTGACCATTCTGCTATACACTGCGGTTCTATGGATTTCTGAGCTCTACTCTCCTCCATGGTGTTCCGCTTGGTTCTAGGGAAGCCGGCAATACCGAACGCGGCACGATAGGTTGAGTTATGTTACGTTTGCTCATGGTACGATTGGTTAGGTTAGGATACGATAGCTATGACTTTTGTGCTGTACACTGGATTGCTGCGCTCTAGTGCGCTCTAGAGTGTGCAGCATGGCTCCGTGGTCATACGGAGGACTACTGTGCTCTGCATTGCACTACTGTTCTCTGATCGTCACTAGGGAGGACAGTAATAGTGGTCTCGGCCCGATAGGTTGAGTTAGGCTAGGTTAGGTGGAGTAATGTTAGCTTGGATTAAGTAAGGATTGCTCTGACTTTCGTGGTATAGACTATTTTTCGGCCGCCTTCTGCGCTCTCCTGTGCTCCAGTATGTTCTGCTTGTCTCTGGGGTGTCCAGCAATAGTGGTCTCGGCACGTGAGTTTGAGTTATATAACGTTCGGTAATGTTACGCTTCGTAAGATTAGGGTAGGATACTTGACTTTTGAGGTTTGGTACGATTCGTTAGGGAAGGATAGGACGTGATAGACTTTTGTGTTGTACGCTGCTATGCGGTGGATTCCAGCGCTCTACTGTGCTTTCGTTTGTTGTGTTCGGCTACGGCGAGGCCAGCAAAGGTAGTCTCGGCACGGTAGGCTGAGTCATGCTACGCTTGGGTACTTTAGGTTAGTCCTGGTAGGGATTGCATATCTTTCACTTTTGTGCTATACACTGCGACGCGGCACATTGGTCTCGGCACGTTAGTCACAGTTATGTTGCGTTCGGTTATGTAACGTTTGACTAGTTTATGATAGCATAGTTTTGACTTTTGTGACATACACTTCTATTCGGTGGATTGCGGCGCTATACATCGCTGTACTAAACTATACTCGACACTCGAGGTGCCAGCAATGGTGCCGCTGCACGGAAGTTTGCGACAGATTACTTTCGATTAGGTGAGGTTACGGCATGCCTGGTGAGAGTAGCATTGACTTTTGTGCTACACGCTGTTGTTATATGGACTTCTGCGCTTTTCCGTGCGCTATCGCACTGCGCTTGCCTGTGTGGACGCCAGGAATAGTGCTCCCGGCATGTTAGGTACAGTTATGTTACGTTTGGTTGGGTCAGGTTTGGTTAGGCTTGGTTAGGATAGCTCTGGCTTTTGTACCGTACATCGCTATTCGGTGGATTTCTGCGCTCTACATTGTTCTACTTTACTCTGCTCAACTCTGGGGAGACCAGGCAGGGCGGACCTAGCGCGACAGTTTGAGATAGGTTACGTTACTCTAGACTAGATTATGCTACGTTTGGTTAGGATGGATTTGACTTTAGCGTTATACACGTCCATTGTGTGGATTTCTGCGCTCGACTTTGCCCTTATATGATCTGCCAGCCTCTGGGGAGGGCAGCAATAGATGCCTCGTTTCGTCAGGTTTTCTTATTCTATAATCTGTTAGGCTTACTTAGGCCACGTTCAGGTAGGATATCATACACCTTGGCGCTATGCACAGCTGTTGGTGGCTATCTGCGCTCTACTGTGCTCTAATACATTCTGCTTGACTCTGGGGAGGCCAGCAATAGTGGTCTCGTCCCGTTAGATTGAGTTAGGCTAAGTTAGGTTGCATTAAGTTTCTTTGGGTTAGGTCTGTATAGATAAGACTTTCGCGGTACACACAGCTCTTCGGTGCGTTTCTATGCTCCACAGTGCTCTATTATGTTCTGCATGGCTCTCGGGTTGCCCGCAATATTGGACGCGGCACGAGAGGTTGTGTTATGTTACGTTAGGTTAGGTTAGGCTTCTGTGGCTTAGGTTGGGACAACTTTAACTTCCGCGCTACACACAGCAATTCTATGGACTTCTGCGCCCTACTGTGCGCCATCACACTCTGCCTGTCTCCGGGTCGCCAGGAGTGACGGTCGCGGTTTATTAGGTTGAGTCAATGCACGCTTGGCTATGTAAGGTTTGGCGAGGTTAGGGTAGGGTAGCTTTGACTTTTGTGTTATGCACTGCTATTCGGTGCGCTTCTGCTCTCTGCCGTGATTTAATATGCTCTGGTTGGCTTCGTGAGGACAGCAACAGTGGTCTCGGCGTGTTATCCTTTGTTATGTAACGTTTGTCTATGTTACGATTGGATAGGTTTAGAGATGACAGCTTTGACTTTTGCGCTATAGACAGACGCTAGGTGGATTTATGCGCTCTATATTTTTCTACTATACTCTGCACGACCCTCTGGATGCCAGCAATGGTGTTCTCGTCACGTTAGGATCAGTTAGGTTACGTTCGGTAAGGTTAGGTTAGGTTAGGTTTGTTTAGCTTGGATTTGACTATTGTGCTATACACTGCAATTCGGTGGATTTCTGCGCCCTGATGTGCTCTAATATGTTCGGCTTGCCTATGGCGGTGCCAGCAATAGAGGTCTCAGCCTGTCAGGTTTAGTTATCCTATGTATTGTAAGGTTAGGCTAGGCCAGGCTAGGCTAGGATGGCTTTAGCTTTTTTTGCTATTAACTGCTTTTCAGTGGATCCTTGCGATATACTTTGGTCTACTATACACCGCTCGACTCTGGGGGGCCAGTGTTAGTGGTCGCGGGGCGTTAGGTTGCGTTCGATTTCGTTTGGTCATGTTAGGTTATGCTTGGTTTGGTTGAGCTGGCTTTGACCTTTGTGCTACGCACTGCCGTTCTCTGGAATTCCGCGCTCTAATGTGCTTAAATATGCCCCTCTTATCGCTGGGGAGGGCAGCAATAGTCGTCGCGGCATGTTCGGTTCAGCTATGCTACGCTTGGTTTGGTTAGGATAGCATAAGCTTGATTAGGATGGCTTTGACTTTTGTGCTATAGGCTACTACTCGGTGGACTCCTACGCTCTACAATGCCCCAATAAGATCTGCACGACCCTGGAGACGCTAGCAACAGTGATCCCGGCACGTTAGGTTGTGTTAGGCTACGCTTGGTTAGGCTACAATTGCTTCGGTTATGTTTGAAAAGGTTCGTCTTTCGAGGTATACGCTGTTATGCATTCGATTTCCGCGTTTTGCCGTGCTCTGCCATATTCTGCTTGACTCTGGAAAGGACGGCAATACTGGTGGAGGCACATCAGTTTCAGTCATTCTACGTTTGACTAGGTTGGGTTAGGTTAAACTATGTTACGATGTTTCTGACTTTTGTGCTATACACAGCAATTTTGTGGCTTCCTGCGCTCTGCTGCGCTCTAGCATATTCTGCTTGTCTCTGGATATGCCCGCAATAGTGCCCTAGGCACGAAACGCTAGGTATGGTTACGTTTGGTTGTATTACGTTTGGTTAAGTTACGATAGGATGAAGTTGACTTTTGTGCTATGTACTGCTCTTCGGACGACTTCTACGATCTACATTGCTATGCTATGCGCTGCTTAACCCTCGGGAAGACAGAAATAGTGTTCTCCGCACGTTAGGTTGGGTCAGGCTGCGTTTGATTGGGTTACGTTCGTCTGGTTTGGGTCTGAGCATATTTGACTTTCGCTGCATACACCGTTATTCGGAGGATTTCTGCGCTCTTCTATGCTATGACATATTCTGCTTGGCCCTGGCGTCCCAGCAATAGTGGTCTTGTCAAGATACGTTGAGTTGGGCGTCGCTTGGTTAGGTTATGTTGGTCTGGGCTAGGTATGCATAGCTATGACTCTTCTGCTATACACATCGTTTCTATGGATCTCTGCGCTCTATACCATCTAAAATCTACTGCTTTTCTCTGGGGAGGCCAGCAAAAGAGGTCGCGGCACGTTACGGTGACATATATTACGTTTGTGTGTGTCACAATTGGATATGTTAGGAGATGATAGCTTTGACTTTTGTCCTGTACACTGCTACTCGGTGGATACCTGCACTCTACTTAGCTCTAATTTGATCAGCCTTGATCTGGAAAGCCAGCAATTGTAGTATCGGCTCGCAATGTTTAGTTATGCTAAGTTTGATGCGCTAGATTAGGCCATCAACGGCTACTATATCTTTGACTTTTGTGCCATACATTGCTGTTTGGTGGCTTTTTGCGCTCTACTGTCCTCTACTCAACTCTGCTCAACTCTGGGGAGGCCAGCAATTGTGGTCGCAGCAGGATGTTTTGTTAGGTTACGTTTGGTTGTGTCACGTTTGGTCCGATTAGGATAGGATGTCTTTTATTTTTGTGCGCGTCACTGGTGTACAGGTGATTTCTGCGCTCTACTGTGCTCTCATATGCTCTGAATGGCTGTGGGGAGGCCAGCAATGGGGGCCTCGGCACATTAGTTTCACTTCGGTTACGATTTGTTCGTTTAGGGTAGGCTAGGTATGGTCCGGATGGCATGGTCGTTTGTGCTATACGCAGCTATTCGGTTGATTCCGGCGCTGGACTGTGCTGTAATATATTCTGCTTTGCTATGGGGAGGACAGCAGTAGCAGTCTCGGCAAATTATATTCAGCAATGCTACGTTCGTTTATGTAAGGTTAGTACAGGTTAGGTTTGGATATCTACGACTTTTGTAATATACCCTGGAATGCTGTGTATCACTGCGCTTTATTGTCCTCTAGTATACTCCGCCTGGCCCTGGGGAGGGCAGTAATAGTGGTCTCGGCACGTTAGGATGAGTCAGGTTACGCTTGCTTACGCTACTTTTTTGTAAGGTTTGGAAGTGCAGCTTCGACTTTTGTGCTATACAATGCTAAACGGTTAATCTTTCCGCCCACTGTGCACTTATATGCTTTACTTGGCTCCGGGGAGGCCAGCAGTAGAGATCTTCGCACGATAGTTTTAGATAGAATACGCTTGGTTAGGTTTAGATAGGTTGACTTTTGTGCTCAACACTGCTCTTCTATGGACTTCAGCGCTCTAATGTGCTCTACCGAAGTATGCTTTTCCCTGGGAACGCCAGCAGTGGTGGTCGCGGCGCGTTATTCTGCGTTATGGTACGTTCGGGTAGGTTAGGTTAGATTTGTCTTAGTCAGGATATCTTTGACTTCTCTGATATAAGCAGCAATGCGGTGGCTTTCTGCTCTCCGCTACGCTCTTGTATATTCCACTTGGGTCCGCGGAGGCCAGCAATAGTGGTCTCGGCACGTTAGGCCGGTTAAGTTACGTTTGGTTACGTTAGGTTTGGTTAGGTTTAGTTACGTTGGCTTTCACTTTTGCGCTTTACACTGCTATCCGGAGGATTTCTACGCTCCTGTGTGCTCTAATATGCTCTACTTGGCTCTGGGGAGGCCAGCAATAACGGTCGCGGCACGTTACGTTAAGTTTGTCTACGTTAGGTTTGGTTATGTTAGCTTCGGTTAGGCTTGCATATCTTTGACCTTTCGTATGTACACTGACGTTCCACGGATTTCTGTGCAATAGACTCACCTAATATGCTCTGCATGCCTCTGGCAAGGACACCAATAGTGGTGGCGAAGCGTTAGGTTTAATTAGCTTACGTTATGTTAGTCTCGGTTACGTTGGGTTATGTTGGGATAGCTGTGATTTTTGTGCTACACACTGCTATTCTCTGGACTTCTGCGCTCTACTGCGCGCTATCACACTCTGCTTGTCTCCGGGACGCCAGGAATGTTGAACTAGGCACGCTATGCAGTGTTGCGGTGGGTTAGGTTATGTTACATTTTGTTAGGTTGTGATTGGATAGCTTCGACTTTTGTGCTGTTCAGTACTATACGGTTTATTCCTGCGCTCTACCGTGCTCTAATATGTACTGCTTGGCTTGTGACGTACAGCAACAGTGTCCTAGGCATGCTTCATTGCTTTCAGTTGCGTTTGGTAGTCTTGCGATTGGTTAGGTTGGGAAGTGATATCTTTAACTTTTGTGCCGTACACTGCGGTTCGATGGACTTCAGCGTTCTTCGTTGCTCTACTACACTCTACTCGACTCTGGGGATGCCATCAATGGCGGCCGTGACACGTTAGGTTGAGTAGTGTTGCGTTTGGTTAGGTTTCGTTGGTACGTGTTAGGTTTGGATGGCTTTGACCTCTCTGCCATTAAGTGGCATTCTATTGATTTCTACGCTCCACTCTTTTCTAATATATACTGCCCGTCTCTGCGGAGTCCAGGAATAGTGTTGCGGCACGTTCGGTTTTTTTCATGATATGCTTGGTTATGCGGGGATTGCCTATGTTTGTTCGAGATAGCTTTGACTTCTTGCAGTATACACGAGTTCGGGGGATTTCTTCACGCTACTGTGCTCTAATGTGATCTGCTTTGCTCTGGCGGGGCGAGAAGGTGTGGCCGCGCCAGGTTAGGCTGAGTTGGATTGCGTTTGGCTAGTTTGTGTTATAATGGGTTAGGTTTGGGCAGCATTCACTTTTCCGTTGTACCCCGCGATGCTCCGTATCTCTGCTCCCTGCTCTACTATGATATGTTCTGCATGACCCTGAGGAGGAGAGCAAGGGTGGTCGCGGCAGAATAGGTTGAGATACGTTACGTTTGGCTTGACTAGGTTATGTTATGTTACGTCGGATTAGCTCGGGGCAGCATTGGCATTGGAGCTCGACACTGCTATTCTACGGACTCCGGAGCTCTACATTGCGATATCACACTCTGCCTGTTTCCGGGGAAGCCAGGTATAGTGGTCGCGGCACGTTAGTTTGTGTTATGTTTCGTTTGGCTTGGCTAGGTTAGGTTAGGTTTGGTGAGGATAGCTTCGACTTTTGTGCTATACGCTGCTAGTTGGAGGGTTTCTGCGCTCTACTGTGCTGTAGTATAACCTGCCTGGCTATGGGGATGCCAGCAGTAGTGCTGTCGGCGCATTAGGCTAGTTTATGTTGCGTATGATCGTGTTGCATTTGGATAGGTTAGGCGAGGTCAGCTTTGACTTTTGTGCTATGCACTGCTATTCGGTGGATGTCTGCGCTCTACTGTGCCCTAATATGATCTGCTGTGCTCTGGGGAGTCCAGCAATAGAGGTCTCGGCTCGTTAATTTTAGTTATTCTACGTTAGGTTAGGACATGTTTGTCCGGTTATGTTAGGGTACCTTTGACGCCTGCGATATACACTGCTTTTTGGTGGCTTTCTGCGCCCTACAGTGCTCTCGTATATCCTGCTTGGCTCTGTGGACTAGAGCAATTCTCGTCCCGCCACGTTAGTTTAAGTTAAGTTGCATTTGGTTACACTACGTTAGTATGGGTTACGTATGGATAGATTTGGCTTTCGTGGCATACGCTGCTGTGCGGTGGATTTCTACGCTCTACTGTGTTCCGGTATGTTCTGCTTGGCTCTGTGGATGCCAGCAATACTGGTCGCGGCACGTTATGATGTCATTGTTTACGCTTGGTTAAGTTAGATTAGGCTACATTTGGTCAGGATGGCTTTGACTTTTGCGTTGTACAGGTCTATTTGTTGACTTTGTGCTCTCTGCTGTGCTCTACTACAATCCGCTCGACACTTGGGAGGCCAGAATTAGTGGTCATGGCTCGATATGTTGTGCTATGATACGCTTAGTGATGCTACTAGTGGCCAGGTTAGGACAGTGTTGCTTTGACTTTCGTGCTATATTGGTGGACTGGGCTCTACGTTGCTCTACTATATTCTGCTCGACTATGGGAAGGCCAGCAATAGTGGTCGCGGCACGTCAGGGTCTGACAGTTTACGTTGATTATGATGCTTTAGGGTAGCTTGTTTTACGATATTTAAGTCTCCGGTACTGCACACTTCATTTCTGTGGATTTCTACGGTCTACTGTGCTCTGGCATGTACTCCTCGTCTCTGGGGAGGGCAGTAATAGCGGTCTCGGCACGATAGGTTGATTTATGTTACGTCAGGTTATGGTACGTTTGGTCAGGTTGGGACGAGATTGCTTCGACTCTTATGCTGTACACTGCTATTCGGGGGGTCTCTGCGCCCTACAATGCTCCACAATAATTTGCTCGCCGATGGGGAGGACAGTAATGGTGGTATCGGCTCGTTAGGTTGTATTAGGCTACCTTAGGTTAGTTTAAGTTAGTCTGGGCAATGTATGGATAGCTTCGACTTACGTCGTGCACACTGCTTCCCGGTGAGTTTCTGCGCTCTTCTGCGTTCTAGTATGAGCTGCTTGGCTCTGTGCCGGTCAGTACTAGCGGTCCCGGCACGTTAAGTTGAGATAGATTACGTACGGTCACGTTACGTTTGACCAGGTTAGGATAGGATAGCTATAACTTTTGTGCTATGCACCGCTGTTCGTTGGACCTCTGCTCTCTACCGAGCTCTGGTATATTCTGCAAGGCTACTGGGGGGCCGGCGGGTGTGGGGGATAGCAATGGGGGTCTGGGCACGTTATTCTTAGTTAGGTTGCTTTCGGATATGTTAAGATTAGTTAAGCTATGAAAGGGTAGGTTTAACTTCTGCGCTATGCACTGCTGTTCGTTGGACTTCTGAGCTCTACTGTGCTCTAGTATGTTCTGCATACATCTGGGGTGTCCAGCAATAATGTTCCAGGCACGCTGGGCTGAGATATGTTACGCTTCGCTTGGCTAGGTTAGGATAGTTTTGGTTAGGGTAACTTTGACTTTTGTTCTATACACCGCTATTCGGTCGATATCAGCCCTTTGCATAGCTCTACTAGCATCTGCCTGTCTCTGTAGAGGTCTGTAATAGCGGTCGTGGCACGTTTGTGTGGGTTAAGTTACGTTCGGTTAGGATGGATTAGGCTCAGTTTGGTTAGGATGGCTTTGACTTTTGTGCTATACACTACTACTCGGTGGATTCATGGGCTTTACATTGCTCTCCTATACCCTGCTTGACTCTCGGGAGGCAGGAAATAGTGGTCTCGGGACGCTAGGCAGTGTCAGATTTCGCTTGGCTTTTGTAGGTTTGGTTAGGTTTGGTTGGGGTAGATTTGACTTTTGTGTTGTACACGGCTATTCGGTCGATACCTACGCTCCGTATTGCTCTGCTAGCATCTGCTCCTCTCTGGCGAGGTCCGCAATAGCGGTCGTGGCACGTTCGTTTGTGTTATGTTATGCTTGGCTAGGCCAGGTTAGGCTAGGTTTGGTCAGCATGTCCTTGCCTTTTGCGTTATGCACTGCAATTCGGTGGAATTCTACGTTCAACATTTGTCTAATATGCCCTGCTCGTCTCCCCAGGAGGCCAGCAACAGTGGTCGTGGCACGTTACGCTTAGTTAGTCCACGTTCGGTTAAGTTAGGTTTGGACAGGTTGGGTTAGAATGTCTTTGACATTTGTGCTGCACACTGCAGTGTGGTGGATTACTGAGCTCCGCTGTGTTCTAGTATATTCTGCGTAGCTCTGTGGTGGTTAGCAGTAGTGGCCGCGGTACGTTAGTTTGGGATATGTTACGCTCGGTTAGGTTATGTTAGTCTGGGTTAGGATAGGATAGCCTTGACTTTTCACCTAAACGTAGCCATTCTATGGCCTTCTGCGCTCAACGCTCCTCTGACATGCCCAGCTTGGCTCTTGGGATGCCAGCAAGCGTGGCCGCGGAACGCCAGTTCTTGTCAAGTTAATCTGGGTTACGTAATGTTATTTTACGTTTGTCCGGGTTAGCTTTTAGTTTTGTGCTATAACCTGCAATTCGGTGGATCTCCACGGTCTACTATGCCCTAGTATGTCCTGCTTTCCTCTGGGATGGCAGCAATATTGGTCTCGTCACGTAAGGTTGTGTTACATTACGTAGAGTTATGTCTCGTTTGGTTAGGTTAGGATATGATAGCATTGACTTTTATGCTATACACTGCTGCTCGTTAGATTTGAGCGATCTACATTGCGCAAATATCGTGCCGCGGCCGCCATTTCTAGCCTCCCCAGAGCAAAGCAGAGAACATTAGGTCTCAGTAGAGCGCAGAAACCCACCGAGTAGCATTGTATAGCACGAAAATGAAAGCCATCCTTCCCAACCTCGCCAAACGTAACGTAACCAAACGTCTCCTGACTCGACCTAACGTGCCGGGACCACAATTACAGCCGCCCCCCCCCCAAAGCCAAGCAGAACATTATAGAGGACAGCAGAGCGCAGGAAAGCATAGAGTCGCAGTGCATAGCACAATAGTCGAGGCTACCATATCCAAGCGTTACCACACTTAACATAACCGAACGTAGCTTAACTCAACCAATCGTGCCGAGACTACTATTGCTTGCCTCCGCGGAGCCATGCAGAATATATTAGAGCACAGTAGAGCGCAGTAATACACCGCATTGCATTGTATATCACAAAAGTGGAAGATATTCTAACTTAACCTGTCCTAACCTCACATAACCGGACGTAGCATAATTCAACATAAGGTGCCGAGATTACAATTGCTGGCATCGTCAGAGCCAACCAGAGCATATTAGAGCTATATAAAGTGCCAAAATCCACGGAATAGCAGCGTACAGCATGAAGGACAAAGATAACCTCTCCTAACCAAGCCAAATGTAACAAAAGCAAACGTACCACAACCCAAACAAACTCTCCGTGGACAGAATTTCTGGCCTCCCCAGAGCATAGCAAAGAATATTAGATCACAGTGCAGAGCACCATTCCACCGAATAGCAGTGAATAGCACGGAAGTCAAAGCCATCATAACCAAAAATAGCTTAACCTGACCTGAATATGCGTAACATAACAGAACCTATCGCGGCATGACCACCATAGCTGACCTCCCCGGAGCAAGGAAGAGCATATTAGAACACAGTAGGGCGCAGAAATCCACTGTAGAGCAAACTACACAACGTAAGTCTAAGCTACCCTATCCTGTCGCAACAGAACGTAACGTAACCGAACGCAACATATCCCAGCATATCGTGCCACGGCCGCAGTAGATGGCCTCCCAAGAGACAAGCAGACGCATCTAGAGCAATGCAGAGCGCAGATATCGACCGAATAGCAGTGTATAGCACAAAAGTGAATGCTACCCTAACCAGACCTTACCTTATCTAGCCAAGTCAAATGTAACATAACCAAATCTAACGTGCGGAGACCTCCATTCCTGGCCTCCCCAGAGCAAAGCAGAACACATTATTGAAGAGTAGATCGCAGAAATACATCGCAGTGTACATCAGAGAGGTCAAGGCCACCCAAGCATAACCCAAACCAGGAGGACATACCCAAACAAAGCATAACCCAACCTAACGTGTCGAGAATGGTATTGCTGCCATCCCCAGAGCCAAGCTGGACTTACTAGAGTACAGTAGAACTACGAAATCCACCGAATAGCGGTGTACAGCACAGAGACTGATGCTACCTTTACACAACCTAGCCCAGCCCGACTTAACCGAACGTAGCATGACACATCACATTGTGCCGAGATCACTATTGCTGGCCTTGCCAGAGAAAAGCTGAAAATATTAGAGCGCCGTAGGGCGCAGAAATCCACATAATGTCTGACTATAGCACTAAAGTCATAACTACCTCTCGTAACCTAACCAAACGTTATATAGCCAAACGTAACCTGACTCAACCTAACGTCCAGCGACGAATACTGCTGCCCCCCCCCCTTCCTCGCCATGCATAACACGTTTGTGGAGAGTAGAACGCAGAAATCCATAGAATCGCAGTGTACATCAGGAAAGTCAAAGCTACCCAAACCTAACCCAACGAAACGGAACATATCTAAACGTAGCCAATCTCAACCTAACGTGCCGCCCCCGTTGTTGCTGCCATCGCCAGAGCCAAGCAGGACATACGAGAGCACATTAGAACGCAAAAATCCACCGCACAGCATTGTACACAGCAAGTGTTAAAGCTACCCTGACCAAGCATATCCTGACAAAGCCTAACCGAACGTAAGCTGACTGAGGATAAAATGCACAGGCCACTATTGCTGGCCTCCCTAGAGCCCAGCAGAACACATTAGTGATGAGTAGAACGAAGAAATCCATGTATTCGCAGCGTAAATCGGAGGAATCAAAGCTACCCAAGCCTAACCCAAAACAACGGAACGTAACGGAGCATTTCATACCTCAACGAAACGTGCCGTGACCACTATTGCTGGCATCTGCAGAGCCAAGCAGGACATAGTGGAGCACAGTTGATCCAGAAACCCACCGCATAGCATTGTACTGGACAAATGTTAATGCTATCCTGTCCACGATTAGCCTGACAAAACCTGAGCGAACGTAAGCAGACTGGACGTAAGCAGCAGAGACCACTATTGCTGTCCTCCGCAGAGCCAGGCTGAAGGCATGTGAGCACTGTAGGGCGCATAAATCCACCTAATAGCAGACTATAGCGCTAAGGTCAAACTACATCTCCTAACCTAACTAATCGCAACATAACCAAACGTAATCTAATCCAAACCAACGTGTCGCGACCACTATTGCCGGCCTTTACAGAGTCAAGCGGAACACATTATGGGGTGGTAGAACGCAGAAATGCAAAGAATCGCAGTGTACATCGGAAAAGTCGAAGCTGTCCAAACCTAACCCAAACCATCTGAACATAGCTGAACATGGCCTATTTCAACCTAACGTGCTGTGACTACTATTGCAGCCATCCCCAAAGACGAGCAGGACATGCTACAGCACAGCCGAGAGCAGGAATCCTACGAACACCCGTGCACAGCACAAAAGTTAAAGCTACCCTGTCCAAACATAGCCTGACCCTATCCAACCGAACACAACCTGACTCAATGTAGTTTGCTGAGACCACTGTTGCTGACATTCCCAGAGCCAAGCTGAAAACATTAAAGACATGTAGGGCACGCATATCCACGTAATAGCAGACTATGGCACTAATGACAAAGCTAACCCTTCCTAACGCAACCAACCCTAAAATAACCAATCTTAACCTAACTCAACCTAACATGCGGCAAACACCATTGCTGGTCTCCCCAGTGGAAAGCAGAAGTTATTAGTCTAGAGCAGTTCGTCGAACTCCATAGAATCGCAGTGTTTACCAGAAAAGTCTAAGCTACCCAAACCTAACGAAACCATCAGAACATAAGCAAGCATAGCGCCACTCAACCTACCATGTCGAGGCCGCTATTGTTGCGCTCCCCAGAGCCAAACCGGACATACTAGGGCACAGTGGAGCGCAAAAATTCACCGAATAGCAGTGCACAGCACGAAAGTTAAAGCTATCCTAGCCAAACTTAGCCTAACCCAACCGAACGGAAAGTTACTTGACAAACATAACGTGCCGAGGACACAATTGCTGGCTTTCACTGAGACAGGCTGGAATCTAAACCTAACGTGGCGCGAACGCTATGGCTGCTCCTCCCCCCCCCACCCCCGCCCCAGCCAAAGGTCCAAGCATGAACTACTAGAGCACAGTAGTGCGCAAAAGTCCACCGAATAGCAGTGTACAGCACAAAAGATGAATCTAACACGACCAAACCTTATCCCAACGTATCACGACCGAACTTTACCTGACATAACATAACGTGCTGAGACCACTGTCGCTGGCATTCCCAGATCTATGCTGAAAATGTTGGAGCACTGTAGTGCGCAGAAACCCACTCAGTTGCACACCATAGCGCTACAGCCAAAGCCATCCTCCCCTAACATAAACAACCGCAACGTAACCAAACGCAACCTAACTCAACCTAACGTACCGCGAACATTATCACTGGCCTCCCCGCAACCCAGCAGAACACATTAGTGGAGAGTAGAACGCAGAAGTGCACAGAATCGCAGTGTATATCAGAAAAGTCTAAGCTACCCGAACCCAACGCAAGGAAGCGGAACATAGGAAAACATAGCATAACTCAGTCTAACGAACTGATGCCGCTATTGTTGCCCTCCCCAGAGGCAAGCAGGACATACTAGAGCACAGTAGGGCGCAGACGTCCACAGAATAGCAGTGTACAGCACAAAAGTTAAATCCATCCCAATCAAAGCTATACCAAACCCATCCTAACCGAACCTGACCAGCAATAACATAACGGGCTGAGACCACTATTGCCGGCAATCCCAGAGCCAAACTGAAAGTATTGGAGCACTGTAGTGCGCAGAAACCCACTCTATTGCAGACCATAGAACTAAAGTCAAAGTCATCCTTCCCTAACCAAACCAACGGTAACATAACCAAAATAACCCAACTGAACCTCACGTGCCGCGACCACAATTGCTGGCCTCCCCAGAGTCAAGCGGGACAGGATAGTGGAGAGACGAACGCAGAAACCCATATAATCTCTGTATATATTGGAAGAGTCAAAGCTGCGCAAACCTAACCCAAGCAAACAGGACATAACCAAACATAGCCTGATTCCACCGAACGAGCCGACACCGCCATTGTTGCCTCCCAAGAGCCATGTAGGACATAGTGGAGCAGAGTAGAGACCAGAAATGTACCGAACAGCAGTGTACAGCACGAAAGTTGAAGCTATACTTACCAAACGTAGCCAAACCTCACCTAACCGATCGTAACCTGTCCGATTATGACGTGCCGAGAGCACTACTGCTGGCGTTGCCAGGGCCGAGGTGAAAACATTAGAGCACTGTCGGGCGCAGTAGACCACCTCATAGCAGACTATAGCACTATAGTTCTAGCTATGCTCTCCGAACAAAAATAATCGTAACATATCCAAACTTATTCTAGCTTACGCTAACGTGCCGCGACCATTACTACTTGCCTGCAGAGAGACAAGCAGGACGTAGCAGAGCGCTGTAGAGCGCAGAAGTCCACCGAATAGCAGTGTACATCACAAAAGTTAAGGGTATCCTGACAAAACTCAGCACGACCCAACCTAACCAAACGTAATCTGTCACAATTTAAAGAGCAGAGGTCATATTTCCTGGCCCTCCCAGAGATAAGCTGACTGCATTAGAGCTCTCAATGACGCAGGAATCCACCTAATGCCAGGCTATGTCACTAAGGGCCTAGCTATGCTCTCCTAACCTAGAGAATAGTAACATAACCGAAGGTACCCTAACATAACCTGACGTGCCTAGACCACTATTTCTGGCCATCCCCAGAGCCGGGTGGGGCATACTAGAGCACAGTAGAGCGGAGACGTCCACCGAGTGGCAGTGTACAGCAGAGAAGTTAAAGGTATCCCAACCAAGCATGGCCTACCCCAGCCTACCCGAACGTAACTTGACTCATCACAAGGAGCCGAGACCGCTATTGCTGGCTTTGCCAGATCCAAGCCGAAAATATTATAGCCCTGCAGTGCGCAGAAGTCCACCTAAGAGCAGGCTATATTACCAAAGCCCTAGCTATCCTCTCGTAACGTAAAGAATCGTAACATAACCAAACGTACCCTAGCTTGCACTGCCGTGACGCGATCACCCTTACTGGCCACCCCAGAGAGAAGCAGGACATACTTGAGCGCAGTAGAGCGCAGAAACCTACCGAATAGCTGTATGCAGCACAAACGTTGAAGCTATCCTGACCAAACTTAGCCTAGCCCAGCCTAACCGAACATAACCTGACGCAACATTATATGCTAAGGCCATTACTGCTGGCCTTCCCAGAGTCAAGCAGAGAATATTAAAGCACTGTAGGGTGCAGACCCCTTCCTAATAGCAGACTGCAGCACAAAATTCAAGGACACAGTTTCCTAACCTGGCCAACCGTAATATAACCGAACATAGCGCAACACAACGTAACGTGCCTCGACCACTGATGCTGGCGTCCCGGAAACAGGCAGAGTGTGATAGCGCAGTGTACTAAGCAGAAATCCATAGAATCGCAGTGTGTAGCGCGAAAGTCAAGACGATGCAGGCATAGCCCATGATAGCATAACCAAGCCGCACGTAACCTAGATCATGCGAACATGCCGCGGCCACACTTTCTGGCCTACCATGAGCAAAGGAGAGCATATTTGGACACAGTAGCGCGGCGAAACCCGCCGAAAAGCAGTGTGTTAGCGCAAAAGTAAAAGCAATACACTCCTAACCTGACCGAAAGTAACATAACCGAACGTAACGTAACCAAACCAGGGGTGCAACGACCGCTATTGCTGACTTCACCTGATCCTAGCAAAGAATAATAGAGCGGTGTAGGACGCTGAAATCGACCAAACAGTAGTGCATAGCTCAAAATTCAAGGAAATCCCAACCAAACATAGCCAAACCAAGCCTAACCAAGCGTAGCATGACAAAGCCCAACGTGCCGCGACCACTATTCCTGGCCTCCCCATAGACAGGCAGAATACATTACAGGAGAGTGGAACGCAGGAGTCAATAGAAGTGCAGTCAATAGCAGAAAGGCCAAAGCTATGCAAGCCTACACCATGCTAGCATAACCTATCCAAACGTAACATAACTATACCTAACGTACCGCAGCCACTATATCTGGTGTCTTCAGATCAAAGCAGGGCATAATAGAGCACAGCAGAGACCAGGAATCCACCGAATAGCAGTGCATAGCACGAAAGTCACAGCCATCCTAAGCAAACGTAACCTACCCTAACCAAGTTAAACGTAACATAACACAATCTTCAGTGCCGCGACATCCATTGCGCGCCTCCCCAGAGTATAGCAGAGCATAGTAGAGCTTCTAGGAGCGCAGAATGCCTCCGAACAGCAGTATGTCGCACAAAGTCAAAGCTGTCCTATCCCAATCTGACCAATCGTAACGTAACCGAACGCAACCTGCCTAATACTAACGTGCCGACAACACAGTCACTGCCCTCCGCAAGGACAAGCAGAACATATTAGAGGAGAATAGAGCGCAGAAATCCATAAAATAGCAGTGCATAGCACAGTAGTCGAAGCTACCCTATCCTAACGTAACCGAGCTTAACACAACCGAAAGTAGCCTAGCACACCCTAACGTGACGAGACCACGATTGCTTGCTTCTCCAAAGCAAGGCAGAGAATATTAGATCACAGTAGAGCGCAGAAGTCCACCGAGTAGCAGTGCATAGCACAAATTTCAAAGCCGTCCGAACCAAACCAGACGTAGTTTTACCTAACGAAACGCAGAATAACATGAACATATTAGAGGAGAATAGAGCGCAGAAATCCATAAAATAGCAGTGCATAGCACAGTAGTCGAAGCTACCCTATCCTAACGTAACCAAGCTTAACGCAACCGAAAGTAGCCTAGCACACACTAACGTGACGAGACCACGATTGTTTGCTTCTCCAAAGCAAGGCAGAGAATATTAGATCACAGTAGAGCGCAGAAGTCCACCGAGTAGCAGTGCATAGCACAAATTTCAAAGCCGTCCGAACCAAACCAGACGTAGTTTTACCTAACGAAACGCAGAATAACAAAACATGACGGGCCGAGACAACAATTGCTGGCCTCCAGAGAGTTGAGCAGAGTTTAGTAGAGCAATGTAGAGCGCAGAAATCTACCGAATAGCAACGTATAGCACAATAGTCGAAGCTATACTATCCTAACCTAACCAAACGTAACATAAGCGGACGTTACGGAACGCAACCTGACGTGCCACGACCGCTATTGCAGGCTTCAC
>NW_016908344.1:445091-473106 GCF_001483705.2 Eufriesea mexicana | reverse complement strand
GAAGAGCGCAGAAGTCCACATTGTAGCCGTCTGAAACACAATAGTCGAAGATACCGTATCCTAACGATGGGTATACTAAACTAGCCTAATGGAACCAGACTAAATCTAGCGTGACGGTACCACCCTTGCTGGCCTCCCGAGAACCAAGCAGAGCATAGTAGTGCAGTGAACAGAGCTGAAATCCACCGAGTACCAGTATATAGCACAGTAGTCGAAGCCATCCTAACCAAACTTAACCTAACATAACCAAACCGAAAGTAACATAACATTCATCCAAACGTGCAAAGACCACCATAGCTTACCTCCCCAAAGACACGCAGGTGCTGGTACAGCAAAGCAGAGCGCAGGTATCGACCGAATAGCTGTGTATAGCACAAAAGTCAAAGCCATCCTGTCGTCGCCTGACCAAACATAAGGTAACCAAACGTGCCATAGGTCAACCTGACACGCCGAGGTCACTGTTGCTGCACTTCCCCGAGTCAAGTCGGACACGTTAGGGGAGAGCTGAGCGCTGGATTCCAAAAATGGCAGTTTAAAGCGTAAAAGGCAAAAATATCCCAAACTAAACCAAACAATCCTAACATAACCACACGGAAACTAACCAAACATAACGCGCCGCGGCCACAATTTCTGTTTTTCCCAGAGCAGAGCAGGGAATATTAGATGACAGTCGAGTTCAGAAATACGCCGAATAGCAGTGTACAACACAAAAGTCAAAGCTATCCCCTCCTAACCAAACCACACGTAACATAACCTAACTCATCCTATCTCTGACAAACTAGCCGAGACCACTGTTGCTGGCCTCCCCAGAGCCAAGCAGAAAATACATGAGCACAGTCGAGTGAAGGAATCCACCGTATAGCAGAGTATAACACAAAAGTCAAGGCCATCCTAACCAAACCTAACCTAACATAACCTAGCCAATCGTAACCCAACTCAACCTACCGTGTCGCGGCCGCTATTGCTGGTATCCACAGATTCGCGCAGCGTAAAATAGAGCAAAGTAGAGCGCAGAAATCCACAGAATGGCAGTGTGTGCCACAAAAGTGAAAGCAATGCTATCCCAACCTAACCAAGCATAACCTCTGCACTCATTACGAAACCCAAACTGTCGCCAGACGAACACAGTTCCTGGCCTCCACAGAGATGAGAAGACGCCAGTACAGCAATGCAGTGCGCAGATATCGACAGAAAAACATTTTGCAGCACAAAGGTCGAAGCCATCTTAATCAAACTTGACCTAACCTAACCTAAACTAACCAAACGTAACCTAACTCAACAAAACCTGTCACGACTGCTATTCCTGGCCTCCACGGAGGCAAGCAGCTGCTAGTAGAACAATGCACTGCACAGATATCAACCGAATAGCAGTGAATAGCACAAAAGACAAAGCTATCATAACCAAATATATCACAACCGAGTCAAGCCAAGAGAAACCTAAGCCAACATAGCGTGCCGGGCCACAAATGCTGGCCTTCCCAGAGTCAGGCAGAACAGACTACATCACAGCAGTGCGTACTAATACACCGCATTTTCGTGTGTGGCACAAAAGTCAAAGCTAACGAAACAAAACGCAGCCAATCCTAACCTGTCGTGCCGAGACCACTATTGCTGTCTTCCCCAAAGCGAAGCAGAACATATTAGAGCCGAGTAGAGCGCAGAAGTCCACCGAACAACAGTCTATACCACGAGAGTCAAAGCAATCACAACATAATCCAAACTAACATAACATAACCGAACGTCGAGTATTTCAACCTAACGGGCCGAGACCACTATTACTGGCCCACCCGCGTGCCGAGTAGGGTACAGTAGAGCAATGAAAAGCACTGAAGTCATCCGAATGGCGTTGTATAGCGTAAATGACGAAGTTACCCTGTCCAAGCTTAATCAACCGGAACCAAACCAAACGGAGCCTAACACAAACTCTCGTGCCATGGCCACTAATGCTGGCATCCCCAGAGTCGAGTGGAGTATACTAGGGCACAGTATAGCGCAGAAGGTCACCAAATTGCAAATTATTGCACAAAGGCAAAGGATATCCTCTCCTAACCAGACCAAACAGAACCTAGACAAGTGTAGAGTAACTGAACCTATCGTGCCGCGACCACTATTGCTGCCTTCCCCAGAGACAAACAGGGTATGGTAGAGCACAGTAGAGCACAGAAGCCCATAGGATGTCAAAGTTGAGCACATATGTCAAAGACATCCGAACGTAACCCAAACTGACGAAACCTCACCAAACGTAGCTTGACTCAACCTAACGCGCCGAGAACACTATTGCTGGCCTCGCCAAAGCCGAGCAGAATATGCTTCAGCGCAGTAGAGCGCATTCACCCACCGCATTGCAGTGTATATCGCAGTAGTGGAAGATACCCTAACCCAGCATGTCCTAACCAAACACAACCGAACGCAGCATAACGCAAGGTAATGTGACAAGGCCAATATTGCTGTCCGCGCCAGAGACAAGCAGAGCATGATAGAGCAATGACGAGCGTAGTAATCCATCGAATGGCGGTGTGTAGCACAAACGTCGAAGCTTTCCTATCCTAACCTTACCAGACGTAACATAGCCATACGTAATCCATCTCAATCTTACGTGTCGAGAACGCTATTGCTGGCCTCCCCAGAGCCAACCACAGTACACCAGAACAAAGTAGAACCCAGAAGTCCACCGAAAAGCAGTGTACACCGCGTAAGTCTAAGCTATCAATACCTAACCCTATCTAACGTAATGTAGCCATACGTAGCCTTATAAGCATAACGGGCCGAGACTACTATTAATGGCCTCCCGAGAGTCCAGCAGCGTGTAGAGGAGCAATGTAGTGCGCATTAATCCACCGATTAGCAGTGTACAGAACTAGAGCCTTAGATGCCCTATCTGAACCTAACTAAATGTAACATAACCAAAAGCAACTTATCTGAGACAGACGTGCCGAGACCAATGCTGCTGGCCTCCCAATAGCAAAGCAGAATACACTAGAGCACAGTAGATCGCAGAACTCCACCAAATAGCCGCGAATAGCACATGAGCAAAACCGTCCTAGCCATACTTAACCGAACCTAACCTATCCGACCGTAACATAAATGAGCCATACGTGCCACGACCGTTAGAGCTGACCTCCCCAGAGACAAGCAGATGCTAGTAGAGCAATGCAGGACGCTAATATCGACCGAATAGAAGTCTATAGCACAAAAGGCAAACCTATCCAAACCAAACTTCTCCTAGCCTGGCCAAGCCAAGCGTAACATATCTCAACCAAGCGTGCCAGAAAAATTATTGCTAGCCTCCCCAGGGAATAGCAGAGAATATTAGAGCGCAGTAGAGCCCAGAAATCCACCGCATAGCTGTGCATATACCAAAGTCCAAGCTATCCCACCCTAACCTAACCGAAAGTTACATATCCAAACGTAACGTAATCCAACCTGGGGTGCCACAACCGCTATTGCTGTCCTCACGAGAGCCAAGCAGAATATGTTAGAGCATTGCAAGGCGTAGATACCGACCGAAAAGCAATGTAAAGCACAAAAGTCAAAGGTACCCTAACCAAACCTAACATAACCTAGCCTGGCCAAGCGTAACGTATATCAGACAAACGTGCCGAGACCGATACTTCTGTACTTCCCATAGTCAAGCAGAGTATGCCAAAGCACTATGGAGCGCAGACATCGAACGAATAGCAATATATAGCACAAAGCTCAAGCTATCTTAACCAAGCCTAGCCAAACCCAACCCAACCAACCGTATCCTAAGTTAACCTGACGTGAGGAGGGAACTCTTCCTGGCGTCCACACAGACAAGCGGAGTACGATACCGCACAGAACAGCGCAGGCTTCCATAGAAAGCAATGCGTGGCACAAAAGTCGAAGCTACCACGTTCTAACCCAACCAATCGTATCGTAGGCAGACGAAACGTGCCGCGAAAGCCAGTGCTGGCCGCACGAGAGCTAAGGAGAGTATGGCAGCACTATCTAGGATACCGGAAACGTCCGAATAGCTGTGTCAAGCAAAAAAGCAGGAGTTATCCTAACCTAAACTGACCTAAGCTAGCTTAATCGAACGTAACCAATAATAACCTAACCATCCCAGCCCACAATTGCTGGCCTCCCCATCGCCAAATGGGGCACACTAGAGGGGAGTAGAAAGCAGATGTCCATGGAATGGCAGTGCATAGCACGAAAGTCAAAGATATGCCAACCAAAGTCAAACAAACCTAAACTAACCAAACGTAACCTACGTCAACCTAAAGCGCCGCGACCACCATTTCATGCATTCCCAGATCAAAGCAGGGTGTATTAGATCGCAGTAGAGAGCAGAAAAGACAAAGACAAAAGACAAAGCTACACTTCTCTAGTAACCTATCCAAACGTAACATGTAAAACGTAACCTATCACAGACTAACGTGCAGCGACCACTATTGCTGGCCACCACAGGGACAGGAAAAACACATTCGTAGAGAGTAGAACGCAGAAATCCGCATAATCGCAGTGTATATCAGAAAAGTCAATGCTACACAACCTATCCCAAACCAACAGAACATAGCCAGACTTAGCATAAATATACCTATCGCTCCGAGACTGCTATTCCTGCCCTACCCAGAACCAAGCAGGTCATACTAGAACACAGTAGAGAGCAGAAATCCACCGAATAGCATTGTACAGCACAAAAGTTGAAGCTATCCTGGCCAAACATGTCCCAACCCAACATAACCGGACGTAACACGACTTAACATAACGTTCCGAGACCACTATTGCTGGCCTTCTCAGAGTCTAGCTCAAAATATTAAAGCTCTGCAGGGAGCACAAATCCGCCTAATAGCAGACTATGGCACTGAAGTCAAAGCAATCCTCTCCTGACATAGCCAACCGTAAAATAGCTAAGTGTAGCGAAACTCAACCTAGCGTGCCACGACCAACACTCCTGACCTACCCAAAGTCAAGCGGAACACGCTAGTGGAGAGTAGAACGCCGGAATCCTTATAATCGCAGTGAACATCAGAAAAGTATAAGCTACCCAAGCCTAATCCAAACCAACAGAACAAAACCGAATATAGTCTGAATTTACCCGACGTGCCGAGACCGCTATCTTTGCCCGCCCCCCCGAGCCAAACTGGACATCCTAGAACACAGTAGAGAGCAGAGATCCACCGAATAGCATTGTAGAGCACAAAAGTTAAAGCTCTCCTGGCCAAATATTTCCTAACCCAACCTAACCGGACGTAGCCGGAATCATCATACCGTGCCGAGACCACCCTTGCTGGCCTTGCCAGAGCCAAGCTGAAAATGTTACAGCACAGTATGGCACAGAAATCCACCAGAAAGCAGAATATAGCACTAAAGACAAAGCCATACCCTCCTAACATAACCAACCTTAATACAGCAAAACGTAAGCTAGCACAACCAAATGAGCCGCGAACACTATTGCTGGCCTCCTGATAGCCGAGCAGAACACATTAGTAGAGGGTAGTACGCAGAAATCCATAGAATCGCAGTGCAAATCGGAAATGTCAGAGTTACCCAAACCTAACCCAAACCAACAGAACATTTCCGAACATATCCTAACAGTAACTAACGTGCTAATACCTCAATGGCTGCCCTTCCCCGATTCCAGTAGGACATACTAGAGCTCAGTAGAGCGCAGAAATCAACAGAATAGCTGTGTACAGCACAAAAGTTAATGCCATCCTGACAAAAATTAGCCTGACTCAACCTAACCGAGCGTAACATGACACAAATATACGTCCAGAGGCTACTATTGCTGGCATTCACAGAGCCTAGCAGATAGCATTAGAGCACTCCATGGCGCAGAATCCCACCTAATAGCAGAATATAGCAATAAACTCAGAGCTATCCTCTTCTAACCTAACCCACCGTTACATAACCAAACGTAACATAGCTCAACCTAACGTGCCGAGACCACTACCATTGCTCTCGCAAGAAACAAGCTGGACGTACCAGAGCACAGTAGAGCGGAGATGCCCACCGAATATCAGTGTAAAGCATAAAATTTAACGCTATCGTGACCAAACTTTACCTGACCCAGCCTAACAGAGCGTAACCTGACTCGTCATAACGAGCAGAGGTCACTATTCCTAGCATTGCCAGAGACGAGCTGAGAATATCAAAGCACTGTAGGGCGCAGAAATACACCTAATAGCAGACTATAGGACTAAAGTCCAAGCTATCCTCTCCTAACCTAAAGAATCGCAAAATATCCAAACGTATCCTAGTTTACACCATCGTGCCGCGACCACTGTTACTGGCCGCCCCAGGGACTAGCAGGGCATACTAGGGCGCAGTAGAGAGAAGAAATCAACCGAATTTCAGCGTATATTAGAATAGTTGAAGCTACCATGACTAAACTTAGCCTAAGCCAAGCTAACCAAACGTAACCTGCTTCAGCCTAGCGTGCCGAGACCACTATTGCTGGCCTTCCCAGGCGCAAGGTGAATGTAATACAGCACTGTTGGGAGCAGCAATCCACCTAATAGCAGACAAGTACGCTGAGGTCAAAGTTATCCTTTCGTAACCTAACCAAACGTATCATAAGCAAACGTACCTTAACTCAACCTAACGTGCTGCGACCAATGTTGCTGACCTACCCAAAGTCAAGCTGAATACGATAGAGGAGATAAGAACGCAGAAAGCCCTATAATCGCTGCGTATATCAGAAAAGTCATAGCTACCCGAGTCTAACCAAAACCGACGGAACATAATGAAACGTAGCCTGTATCAGACTAACGTGCAGAGGCCACTATTGCTGACCGCCCCAGAGCGGAGCGGAACACATGGGAGCTCAGTAGAGCACTGAAATCCACGGAATAGCAGTGTACAGCACCAAAGTCAATGCTGTCCTATCCCAACCAAACAAAACTTACCGTATCCAAACGTACCCTAACAGAGCCTAACGTGCCTGAGCCCAGAATTGCTGACATCCGCAGAGCAAAGTAGACTATACTAGAGCACAGGAGGACGCAGAAATCCCAGAGTAGCAGTGATGTAGCATAAAAGTCAGAACTACCCTGTCCAAACACAACCAAGCGTAACATAAGCAGACGTAACGTAACCCAAACTTATTTGCCACGACTGCTATAGCTGGCCTCACGAGAGCTAAGCGGAGTATAGGAGAGCAGTGTACAATGCTGAAATCAAACGAAAAGCATTCTATAGCCCACTAGTCAAAGCTAACATAACCAAACCAGCCAAATCTGACCTAACCAAGGGTAACCTAACTCGACCTAACGTGCCGCGAGCACTGTTCCTGGTGCCCACAGAGACAAGCAAAGAGTGACAGCGCACACAAGAGCGCAGAAGTCCATAGAATAGCAGTGTGTAGCACAAAAGTCAATGCTACCCTAACCTAGCACAACGAAACCTAACATAGCCAAACGTAATATAACTCAACCTAACGCGCGGTGACCACTACCGCTGGCATCCCCGTGTCGCGCAGAGTTTAGTGGGGCAACGTGGAGCGTAGAAATCCCCCGAATGGCAGTGTATAGCGCAAAAGTCAAAGCTACGTTATCCTAACACTTCCAAACGTAATATAATCAAACGCAACCTGACCTAACCTAACGTGTCCGGACCACTCTTGTTGGCATCCACAGAGCCAAGCAGAGCATAATAGGGGAGAGGAGAGCGCAGAAAACCATAGAACCTTAGAGAATAGCTGAAAAGTCGAAGCTATCCAGACTTAACCGAAGCTAACGTAACCTAGCCAAACGCATCCTATCCCACCCACACGTGCCCAGACCACTATTACTGGCTTTGCCAGAGGCAAGCAGAACGTGCTAGAACACAGCACAGCGGAGAAATCCGCCGAATGGCAGTGTATACAAGGAAAGTCATATCTACCCAAACCTAACCCAAGCAAACATAACGTAACCAAACGTAGCACAACTCTACCTACCGGGCCGAGACCAATACTGCTGGCCTCCCCAGAGTAGAGCTGAGTATAGTAGAGCAAGGTAGAGCGTAGAAATCCACCGAATGGCACAGTAGAGCGCAAAAGTCAAAGCTGCCTTATCCTAACCCTTCCAAACATAATATAATCAAACGCAACCTAACATAACCTAAAGTGCCGGGACCACAATTGCTGGCCACCGCAGACTGAAGCGGAAGATACTGGAGCACAGCAGAGCGCAGAAAGCCAACAAATAAAAGGATACAGCACAAAAGTCAAAGATATCGCAACCAAATCTGACCAAACCTAACCTAGCCGAACTTAGAGTAACTAAACCTGACGAGACGAGAAATCTATTCCTGGCCTCCCCAGAGCCAAGCAGGATATATTAGAGCAGTGAAGTGCGCATGGCTTGACCGAATATCATAGTATAACACAAAAGTCAAAGTTATTCTATCCTGGTCTAAACAAACGTAACATGACTCAACCTAACGTGCCTACAAAGCTATTGCTGACATCACCAGAGCTAAGCAGAATGTACTGGAGCACATTAGAGCGTAGAAATCCGCCGCACTGAAGTGTAGAGCGGACATGTAATACATATCCTAACACAACATGACAAAACCTATCCTAAACAAAAGTAACCCATCCCAACCTAACGTGCCTATCCCACTGTTGCTGGCATCTCCATCGATAAGCAGAGCATATTAGAGGAGATTAGAGCGCAGAGGCCCATAAGCCAGTGCATTGCGCTAAAGTGAATGATAGCCCAACCTAACCCAAAGAAACCTAACCCACCCAAACTTATCCTAGCACAACATAATGTGCCGCGGCCACTATTTCTGGAAATCCCAGATCAAGGCAGGGAATACTAAAACACAGTAGGGGCAGAAACACAAAGCTGTTTTGTACAGCAAAAAACTCAAGGCTATCCTATCTTAACCTAACCAAACGTAACAGAACCAAATGCAATCCAATACAAACTAACTTGTCAAGACACATATTCCTGACCACCGCAGAGCAAAGCAGAGTCCAATAGAGCACAGGAGAGCGCGGAAATCCGCCGCACTGTAGTGTAAAGCACAAAAGTCAAAGTCGCCATAACATAACCTGACAAAACCTAACACAGCGAAACGAAGAGTAGCCCAACCTAACGTGACGAGGCCACTATTGCTGTCCTCTTCAGGGGCGAGCAGATATCATTAGACAAATGCAGAGTGCAGATGCCGACCGAGGAGCAGTGTACAGCGAGAAGGTCATAGTCATCCGTTCGAAACTTAACCTAGTCCAACGTAACCAATCGTAACATAACTCAACCAAACGTGTCATGACCGCCATTGCAAGACGCCGCAGTGTCAAGCATTTAAGCATAAGCATAGAGGAGTGCAGTGAACAGCCATCCGCCGAATAGCAGCGTATAACACAAAAGTCAAAGCTATCCCAACCAAACATGTCCTAACGTAGCCATGCCAAGCGTAACATAACACAGCCTAGCGTGCCGAGACCACAATTGCTGACCTCCCCAGAGCGAAAGAAGAAAATGTTGGAACAGAGTAGAGCGCAGAAATCCATACAATCGCAGTGTACAACAGAAAAGTAGGTGATACTCAAACCGAACCCTAATAAGCATTTCCTAACCTGACATAGCAAGTTAAACGTAAGGTGCCGCGTCCACCATTTCTGGCCACCACAGGACCAAGCAGATTAGAGTAGAGCACAATAGAGGACTGGAATCCACGGAATAAAGGTGTATAGCACTAAAGTCAAATCGATCCTTACCAAGCGTAACCTAACCCAACCTCACCGAACGTAACCTAATTCAACCTTTCGTGCCACGACCGATGTTTCTGCCCCCCCCCCAGAGTCGAGCAGAGTAGAGTAGAGCAATGAACATCGCAGAAATCCACCGAATTCCAGCGTATAGCGCAAAAGTCAAAGTCAACCTATCTTCACCTATCCAAACATAACATAACAGAACGTAGCCTATCTCAACCTAACGTGCTTATACCACCAATTCTGACCCCCCGAGTGCCGAGCAGAATATAGTAGAGCACTGTAGAGCGCAGAAATCCGCCTCATAGAAGTGTAAGGGAGTAAAGAAGAAGATATCCTAACATAACCTGACCTAATTTAACATAATCAAACGTAACCAATCCCAACCTAACGTACCTAGCCAAATTTTGCTGGACTGCCCGTCGCCAAGCAGGACATAAAGTAGGAGAGTAAATATCAGGGGTCCAGAGAATGGCGGTGTATGGCACGAAGTTCAGAGATAACCTAACCTAACGCAAACAAACCTAACCGTACCAAAGGTAAGCTAACACGACCTGTCGTGCCGCGGCCTCTATTTCTGGAACTCCCTGAGCCAAGCAGTATATACTAGAGCACAGTAGGGCGAAGAAGTCCACCGATTAGCAGTGTGCACCATAGAAGTCAAAGCTATGCTTTCATAACCTAACCAATCGTAACAATACCAAACGTAACATAACACAACCTACCGTGACGCGACCACTATAGCTGGCCTCCCCAGTGCAAAGCAGGATATAATAGGGCGGGCGAATCGCGGAGATCGATAGATTCGCAGTGTATAGCAGAGAAGTCGAAGCAATCCGAACCTAGCCCAAACCAGCATAACTTAGCCAAACGAAGCATAGCTCAACACAACGTGCTGCAACCGCTATAACTGGCCGCACAGGGCCAAGCAGACCGTAGTGTAGCAGAGTAGAGCGCAGTAATCCACAGAATGACTGTGTATACTACGAATGTCAAGCCAATGCACACCTAACCCAAGCGAACGTAATGAAGCTAAACTAAGCTTAACTCATCCTAACGTGCCGAGACAGCTATTATTGGCCTCCCATGGGCCGATGAGGGTGTAGTAGAGTCGTGCAGAGCGTATAAGTCATGTCTACCCTGTCCCAACCTATCCAAACGTAATACAAGCAAACGCAACCTCACTTAAACTGACGTGCCGAGGCCAATATTGCTGAACTGCTCAGAGGAAAGCAGAATATACCAGAGCACATTATAGAGTAGGAGGCCTGCAAATAGCACTCTATAGAACAAAAGAAAAGGTATCCTAGCCTAACCTGACCTATTCTCTACTAACCAAACGTATACTGTCTAAACCCAACGAGCCTGGACCACTATCGCAGGCCTCCCCATAGCCAAGCAGAACATATTGGAGCACAGTAGAGCGAAGGGATTCACCGAATAGTAGCGTATAGCACAAATGTCAAAGCCATCCTAACTGCAATGCGGTTGATTCTTACGATCCACCGTGCTCTAGTGTATTCTGCTTGGCTCTGCGGAGGACAGCAATAGTGGCCTATGCACGTTAGGTTGTGTTAAGTTACGTTTGCTTCTGTTACGATTTGTTAGGTTAGGACAGGATAGCTATGACTTACGCGCTATGGCCTGCTGTCCGGTGGATTCCTCCGCTCTACTGTGCCCTAGTATGCCCAGCTATGCTCTGGGGGCCTTAAATTATTGCCGCGGCACGTTACGTCTACTTAGGTTACATTTGGTTAAGTCACGTTTGTATGGGTTAGGGTTGGGTAGCGTTGATATTTCTGCTGTACACTGTCATTCTATTGACTTCTGCGCTCCGCCCTTATCTAATATGTACTGCTTGTCGATGCGGAGGCCAGCAATAGTGGTCTCGGCTTGTCGAAGTTAGTTACTCTACGTTTGGTCGGGTTAGGAATGGTCTGGCTTGGTTAGGACAGCTTTGACATTTGTGCTATACACTGCTGTTCGGTTGATTTCTGCTCTCGACTCTGCTATAATATTCTCCGGTTTGCTCCGGGGAGGCCAGAAATTGTTGCCGCCGCGTGTTAACTGGATTTATGTTAGGTTTTTCTGGGTCAGGGTTGTTGGGATAGATTAGTGTGTCTTTGGCTTCCGTGCTATACACTGCCATAAAATGGACTTCTGTGCTCTCCTCCTCACTAATATATTCTGCTTGGCGATTGGGATGCCAGAAGTAATTGTCTCCGCACGTTAGATATGTATAGGCTACGTTTGGTTAGGTTTTCTTGGCCTGAGTAAGGTGTGGATAGCAGTCTTTCGCGTTGTACACTGCTATTCGGTGGAATTCTGCGCTCTGCTGTGCTGTACTATACTCTGCTCGGATCTGGGGAGGCCAGAAATAGTGGTCGCGGCTAGTTGCTTTGAGTAATATTACGTTTGATTATGTTACGATTTGCTAGTTTTAGAATGGAAGGCTTTAACTTATGTGCCGCAAGCTTCTATTCGGTGGATTTCTGCGGTCTACTCTGCCCTAGTATGCTCTGCTTTGATCGGGGAATGTCAGCAATAGTGGCCTGGTCACGTTAGGTTGAGGTATGTAACGTTTGTTTGAGATTCGTTTGGCTACGTTAGGCTAGGATAGCTTCAACTTTTGTGCTATACACCGCTATGCGTTGGATCTCTGCGCTCTACTGTTATCATGTATTCTCTGTTTTGCCCTGGGGAAGCCAGAAATATAGGCTGCATCGTGTTATGATGAGTTAGGTTCGTTCGGTTAATTAGGTTCGTTTGGGTTTGGTAAGGGTATCTTAGACTTTTGCCTTATACACTGCCTTTCTACGGACTTCTGCGCTCCACTCTTCGCTAATATGTTCTGCTTGGTGATTGGAAGGCCATCAATAGTGGTCTCCACACGCTCGGTTAAGTTATGCTGCGTTTGGTTGCATTATGTTTGGATAGGGTAGACAGGGTAGTTCTGACTTTTGTGCTATACCCTGCTATTCGGCGGATTCCTGTGCTCTGCATTGCTCTACTATACCCTGCTGGACTCTCGGGAGGCCGGCGGTAGTGGTGGCCGCACGACAGGTTGTGTTAGGTTACGCTTGGTTTGGGTATATTGCTATGTTTGTCTGGGATGGCGTTCACTTTTGTGTCATACACGTCTATTCGGTGGATTTCTGCGCTCTACTGTGCTCTAATATGTTCTGCTAGGCTCTCGGGAGGCTCGCAATAGAGGTCTCGTCTCGTTACGTTTAGTTCTTCTACGTTGGGTTACGATATTTTGGGACAGGTTAGGTTAGGTTATCTTTGACTTTTGTGCTATACGCTGCTATTTGGGGCCTTTTCGCGCTCTACTTTGCTGTAGAATATTCTGCTTGGCTCTGGGGAGTCCAGCCATTGCGGTCTCGGCACGTTACTTTAGGATAAGCTGCGCTTCGTTATGCTACGTTTGGATAGCGTAGGATTGTATAGCTTTGTCTTTTGCTCTGTACATTGCCCTTCGGCGGGTTTCGACACTCTACGTTGCACTATTATACCCCGCTCGACTCTGGGGAGGCTAGTAATTGTGGTCTCGGCCCGTTAGGTTGGGCTATGTTACGTTCCTCTACGTTACGTTAATATGGGTTAGGCTTAGATAGATTTGACTTTCGTGGTATACGCCGCTGTTCGGTGGATTTCTATGCTCAACTGCGTTCTGATGTGTGCGGCTTGGCTCTGGGGAAGCCAGTAATAGTGGTCTCGGCACGACAGGATGAAATAGGGACGTTTGGTTAGGTAATGTTAGCGTGGGTAAGGTTTGTACAGCTTTGATTTTTCTGCTATACACTGCGATTCCATGGATTTCTGCGCCACACTCTTCTCTAATATGTTCTGCATTGCCGGGGAGTCCGCCGATAGTGTTTGCGGCACGTTAGCTTTAGTTAGATTACGTTAGGGTTGGCTAGGTTTCAATGGGTTTGGCTGGGATATCTACAACTTTTGTGCCATACACGGCAATTCTATGGACTTCTGCGCCCTATTGTACGCTATAACACTCTGCTTTTCTCCGGGGACACCAGGTATAGCGGCTGCGGCACGTTAGGTTGGGTTATGTTACGCTTGCTTTATTAAGGTTTGGTTAGTTTAGAATGGGATAGCGTTGACTTTTGTCTGTACAGTGCTATGCGCTATATTTCTGCGCTCTACTGCGCTCTATTATGCTGTCTGTGTACCTGGTGGAACCAGCAATTACGTTCGTGCCACGTTTGGTTGTGTTAGGTTACGTTTGGTTTGGTGAGGTTAGGATATGTTAGTTTAGGATATCTCTGTCCATTGTGATATTCTCTGCAATGCGGTGGATTACTGCGCTCTACTGTGCGCCAGTGTATTCTGCTTTGCTGTGGGGAGGCAAGCAATAGTGGGCTCGGCGCGTTGGGCTGAGTTATGCTACGTTCAGTTCACTTATATTTGGCTGTGTTTGGATAGGGTATCCTAGGCTATGGTGCTATCCACTGCGATTCCGTAGACTACTGCGCTCTACTCTCCTAGAATTTGTACTGCTTGGCACTGAGGTGGGCAACAGCATCGGTCTCGGCTGGTTATGAGGTGTCAGGTTATGATTGGTGCATCACGATTGGATAGGTTAGGAAAGGATGGCTATAACTTTCGTGCTATACACCGCTATACGGTTGATTTCTGGGCTCTACTGTGCCGTAATATATTCTGCTTTGATCTAGGTTGGTCAGCGATGGTGGTCTCTGCACGTTTGGTTAAATTATGTTGCGTTCGTTTATATTACTTTTGGACATGTTGGGATAGGATAGAGTTGACTTGTGTGTTACACACGGTGCTCGGTGGATTTCTGCGCTCCACATGGCTCGACTACACTCTGCTCGACTCAGGGGAGGCCAGTAATGACGGTCTCTGCTCGTTATGTTGAGTTAGCCTATGTTTAGTTTAGCCATGCTTGTCTCTGTTCGGTGTGGATAGCTTTGACTTTCGTGGTATACACCGTTATTCGGCGGATTTCTGCGCTATGCTGTGCTATACTATGTTCTGCTTGGCCCTGGGGGTCCTGCAATGGTGGTCGCGTCACGTTGTGTTGAGTTAGCCATCGTTTGGTCGGGTCATGACGGTTTGGGCTAGGTTTGGGTAATTTTGACTCTTCTGCCGTACACTGCGATCCTACGGATTTCTGCGCTCTACACCCTCCAATATCTTCTGCTTGCCACTCGGCAGGCCAGCAGTCGTGGTCGCGTCACGTTAGGTTTAATAATGCTACATTTGTTATTGATAACATTGGCTAGGCCTGAAGAGGGTAGCTTTCATTTTAGTGCTATACACTGCTGTTTGGTGGTTTTCTGCGATCTACATTGCTCTACCATACTCTGTTCGGCTCTAGGAAGGCCAGTAGTGGTGGTCACGGCACGTTAGGTTGAGCTATGCCACGATAGGGCAGGTTATGTTGGTTTCTGTTAGGATTGGATAGCATCGACTTTTGTGCTGCACACGGATATTCTGTGGACTTGTGAGATCTACTGTGTCCTCGTGCGCCCTACTGTGGCCTCATGTGCTCCGATCTGCTCTGGGGAAGTAAGAAAGTGAGGCCGCGGCACTTTAGTTCGTGTTAGGTCGCGTTTGGTTAGGTTATGTTTGCTTGGGTTCGGTATGGGTTGCTCCGTCTTTTCTGTTATACCCGGTGCTCATATGGATTTCGGAGGTCGCGTCCTCTCTAATATGCTTTGCATGGGAATGGCGAAGCCATCAAGAGCGGGCCCGGCTCGGTAGGGTTAGTTATCCTACATTTGGCCAAATTGGATTAGGAGATGTTAGGTAATGATTCCTTTGACTTCTCTGCTATACGCTGCTATTTGGCGGCTTTCTGGACCCTACTTTCCTCCAGTATATTCTGCCTGTCTCTGTGGAAGCCAGCAACAGTGGTCTTGGCACGTTGGGTTAGGTTAGGTTAGGTTAGGTTAGGTTATGTTAGGTTACGAGGGGGTGGCTTCGACTTTCTGCCATACACTGCGATTCGGTGGATTTTTGCGCTCTTCAGCGCTCCAATTTGCTCTGCTTGGCACAGAGGAGGCGAGCAATAATTGTCTCGACACGTTAATTTCAGTTAAGCTCTGCTGGCTTGTGTTGCGTTTGGTTAGGGTAGGAGAGGGTAGCTCTGACTTTTGTGCTGCGCACCACTATCCGCTGGACTTCTGCGTTCTGCTGTACTGTAATTCGCTCTTCCCGGCACTGTAGGACCTGCAATACAGGTCCCGCCTCGTTAGGTTTCGTTAGTCTATGTTCGATTATGTCAGGCTAGGCTAGGCAATGTTAGGGTGCCTTTGACATTTGTGCTATTCGCTGCTATTTGGTGGCTTTCTGCGCTCTACTGTGCTCTATTGTATTCCGTTTGGCTCTGGGGATTCCAGCAATATTTGGCTGGGCTCGATCGGTTATGTTAGGTTGCGTCTTCTTTATTACGTTTGGACAGGTTAGGACAGTGCAGCTTCGACTTTTGAGCTGTACAGTGCTATTCGCAGGATTTGTACGCTCCACGTTGCTCTACTATACTGTGGTCTACTCCGGGAAGGCCAGCAATAGTGGTAAAGGCGCGACATGTTGAGTTAAGTTACGTTTGGTTGGGTTATGTTTGTGTGGGTTAGGTTTGGGTACCTATGACTTACATGGTATGCACTGCTGTTTTCCAGGCCTCTGCGCTCTACTGTGTTGTAGCATATTCTGTTTGGCACGGCGGAAAGCTGCAGTAGTGTTCTCTGCACGTTAGGTTGAGATAGATTACGTATGATTACGTAACGGTTGGTTAGGTTAGGATGGCATTGCTTAGACTTTTGTGCTATGCACCGATAGTCGGTGGATTTCTGCGCTCTATATTGCTGTAATATGTTCTGCTTGGCTCTGGGTGTCCAGCAATTGTATTCCCGGCACCCTATGTTAAGTAATGCTACGTACGGATTTGTCAGTTTAGGATATGTTAGGTCAGGGTATCATACACATTTGTGCTGTACACTGTTATTCGATGGATTTCTGCGGTTATCGTCGCCCTACTATACCTTAATCGACTCTGAGCATGCCAGAAATGGCTGTCGCGGCACCATACGTTTTCTTAAATTACGCAGGGTTAGGTTAGGTTTGGTTAGGTTTGGTTAGGTTTGGTTATGATGGCTTTGACATATGTGCTATGCACTGCTATTCTATAATTCTCTGTGCTCTACTCTGCAGTAATACGTTCTGCTTCGCACTGGGCTGGCGAGCAATAAATGTCTCGGCACGTAAGGTTTAGCTATGCTACGCTTGGTTAGGTTATGCTGAGTCTGGTTCGGTTAGGCTACCATTGACTTCTGAGCTACACATTGCCATTTGGTGACATTCTGCGCGTAACTGTGCTCCACTATACTCTGCTCGGCTCACGTGAGGCCAGTAATGGTGGTCTCGGCGCGTTAGTTTTTGCTGGGATAAGTTTGGCTGGGTTGCGTTCGTCTGGGTTAGGCTTGGATAGCTCTGACTTTCGTGGTACACACCGTTTTTCGATTGGTTTCTCCACTCTATTGTGTTCTTCTATATTCTGCTTGGCCCTGGGGTGTACAGCTATTGCGGTCGCGGCACATTGTATTGAGTTACGTTATGCTTGGCTATGTCCTCTTGGTTTGCGTTATGTTCGGTTATCATATACTTTTCTGATGTGCAATGCGATTCTATAGATCTCGGCGTCCCACCATCCGCATATATGTTCTGCTTGCCTTTGCGCAAGCCAGCAATCGTGGTCGCGGAACGTTAAGTTGTGTTAGGTTACGCTTGGTCATCACGCAATTGGCTGGGTTAGGAGGTGATAACTTTGACTTTTGTGCTGTACACTGCTATTCGGTGGATTCCAGGGCTCTACTGTACTGTAATATGCTCTGCTTGGCTCTGGGGAGGCCACCAACAGTGGTCGCGTCACGTAAGTTGGAGCCATGTTACGTTTGTTTATGCTATGTTTTATAGGTTAGGAGGGGGTAGGTATGAGTTTTGTATTATTCACTGCTATTCGTCGGATTTATGTGCTCTACTGTGATCTAATATGTTCTGCATTGCTCTGGGGAGGCCAGAAATAGTGGCAGCGGTGCGTTAGTTTGAGTTAGGTTACGTTTGGTTAGGCTAGATTGGGATACGTTTGGTTATGGTGGTTATGGCCCTTGTGCTATACACTGCTATTCGATGGACTTCGGCTCTCTTCTGTGCTCTAATGTGCACTGCCTGACTCTGGTGGGGCCAGTAATGGTGGTGTCGGAACGTTAGTCTGAGTTACGCTACGTTCGGTTAGGTTACGTTATTTGCGGTCAGGCATGGGTAGCTTTGTTTCTCGTGCTACAAACTGTTGTTCGGTGGACTTCTGCGCTCCGCGGCGCTCCAGTATTTTCTGCTTGGCTCTGGGGAGGACACCAATGGTGGTCTCGGCGTGTAAGGCTGAGATATATAACGTTTGGTTACGTTACGTTTGGTCTGGTTAGGATAGGGTTGCTTTGACATTTATGCTATACATCGCTGCTCCGTCTACTTAAGCGCACTACATTGCTCTAATATGCTCTGCTTGGCTATGGGCATGCCAGTTATAGTATTCCCGGCACGTTATATTTTGTTATGCCACGTTCCGCTGTGTTATGTTAGGACATGTTAGGTAAGGTTATCTCCCACATTTGTGCTGTACACAGCAATGCGGTGTATTAATGCACTCTACTGTGATATACTATATTCTGCTTACCTCTGAGGAGGCAAGCAATAGTGGTGTCGGCACGTTAGGATTAGTTAGGTCACGCTTGGCTGCGTCAGGCTTGGTCAAGTTGTAATAGGATAGCTTTGACTTTTATGCTGTATACTGACGTACCGCTGACATCTGCACACGTCTGTGCTGTAGCATATTCTGCTTGGGTATGGGTAGGCCAGCAGTAGTGCTCTCGGCACATTGGGATGTGTCAAGTTGCGTTTGGTTATGTTACGTTTGGTAAGGTTAGGACAGGATAGCTTAGACTTTTGTGCTATACACAGCTCTTCAGTGGATATACGCGATCTACTGTGCTTTAATATGCTCCGCTTTGCACTGGGGAGGTCAGCAACTGCGGCCTCTGCACATTAAGCTGAGTTAGAGTACGTTTGGTTGCGCTATGTTAGTGTGGGTTAGGTTCGGACAGCTCTGACTTTCGTGGTATACACTGCAGTTCGGTGGATTTCTGCAGCCTGCTGTGCTCTGCCGTAATTTGCTCGACTCTGGGGTGGCCAGCAATAGTGGTATCGTCACGCTAGATGGAGGTTGATAACGATTGGGTATGTCACGTTTGGTTATGTTAGGAGAGGATATCTATGACTTTTATGCTGTATACCACTACTTGGAGAATTCCTGCGCTCTACGCTGCTCTAATGTGGTCTGTTTGCTCCGGGGAGACCAGCAATAGTATCCTCGGCACGTTATGCTCCGTTAGGCAACGTTCGGTTATGTTAGATTAGGACATATTAGGTCAGGGTATCATTGAACTTTGTGCTACATAGCCATGCGGAGGATACCTGCACGCTGCTCTGCTAAAGTATATTCGGCTTGTCTCTGTAGAGACAAGCAAAAATGGTTTCGGCGCGTTAGGTTGAGTTAGTCTACTTTCGGCTGTGTTACGTTTGGCCATGCTAGCGTAGGGTAGTTTCTACTATTGTGCAACGCACTGCGATTCTATGTACTTCTGCGCTCTACTCCACTCCAATATGTTCCGCTTGGCTCTCAGGGGCAGCAATAGAGGGTCTCATCTCGTTAGGAAGGGTTATGTTGCGTTGGATTGCGTTACGTTTGTCAAGGTCAGAATAGTACAGCATTGACATTTGTGCTATACACCGCTGTTGGGCGGATTTCTGCACTCTACTGTGCCCTAATATAACCATATCGTCTGTGGGAAGGGCAGTAATAGATGTCTCGTCACGTTAGATTTAGTTAGGGGACGTTAGGTTTGGTTTTGTTTGTCTAGCTTAGGTTTGGATATTTCCGACTCATGTGGTGTACACTATAGTTCTGTGGATTTCTGCGGTGTACTGTGTTCTATTGTGTGCTGCTTGCCTCTGTGTAGGCTAGCAACAATGATCTTGGGCCGTTACGTTATGTTATGATGCGTTCCTTTATGTCACGTATGGATAGGGTAGGAGAGTGTAGAGATGACTTTTGCTCTATAGACTGCTATTCGGTGGATTTCTTCGCTCTACATTGCTCTACTGCGCTCTGCACGGTTCCCACGAGGACGGAAGACGTTGCAATGGCACGTCAGGTTCAGTCAGTCTACGTTTGATTAGGAAGTATTAGGGTAATGTAGGTTACGATATTTCTGACTTTTGTGCTATACACTGATATTTGGTGGCTCTCTGCTCTCTACTGTGCTCTAGTACATTCTCCTTGGCACTGGGGAGGCAAGCAATCGCGGCCTCGGCACCTCAGGTTAAGTTAAGCCACGTTCTGTTGTGTTACGCATTGCTATTTTAGGATAGGGTAGCTACGACTCTCGCTCTACGCACTGTGATTCTATTGATTTCAGCGTTCTACTCCCCTCTGGAAAGTTCTACTTGGCTCTGGGGAGAGTAGGAATAGTGGGCACCGCACGTTATGCTCGGTTATGTTACGTTTGGTTACGTTAAGTTTGGCATGGTTAGGCTATGGTAGCTATGACTTTCGCGCATTACACCGCTATACCGTTGATTTCTGCGCGCTACTGTGCACTAACATGTTCTGCTTGGCTCCGTGGGACCAACAGTTGCGGCCTCGGCACGCTAGGTTGACTCAGGTTAGGTTTGGCTTGGCTATGTTAGGTTAGGTTTGGTTTGGGTAGCTGTGACTTTTGTGCTATACGCTGCTATTCGTTCGATACCTGCACTGTGCATTGCTGTAACAGATTCTGCATGTTTGCGGGGAGGCCAGCAGTAGTGGTCGTGGCACGTTTGTTTGGGTTGGGTTGCGGTCTGTCTGGTTATGGTAGGTAAAGTTTGGCTATGTTTTCTCTGAGGTTTGTGCTATACACTGCCATTCGGTGGATTTCTGCGCTCTACTGTGATGTACTATGCTCTGCTCGAAATTGTGGAGTCCAGCAATAGTGGTCTCGGCACGTTAGGCAGAGACGGGATACGTTTCGTTACTTTACGTTTGGCCTGGTTAGAATAGGACAGCTTTTACTTTCGTGTTATGCACTGCTATACGGTTGATTCCTGCGCTCTACTGTGCTCTAACGTGTTCTGCTTGGCACTGGGAATGGCAGCAATAGTGGCCTTGGCACGTTAGGTTGGGTTAGGTTACGTTTGGCTTGGCTAGGTTAGGCTTGGTTTGGCTATGGTGGCTGTGACTTTTGTGTTATACGCAGCTATTCGGTCGGTATATGCGCTCCGCGTTGCTCTACTAGCCTCTGCTTCACCGCAGGGAGGCCAGCAATTGTGGTCCTGCACGCTTGGTTGAGATGGGTTACGCTTTGCAAGGTTAGGTCCGGTTAAGTTTGGTTGGGGTGGCTTTGACTTTTGTGTTGCAAAATGCTATTTGCTCGATACGTGCCCTCTGCGGTGCTCTACTAGCTTCCGTTTGTCTCCGTGGAGGACAGCAATAGTGGTCGTGGCACGTCTGGTTGAGTTAGGATACGTTGGGTTAGACAAGGTTGGGTTATATTTAGTTAGGACGGCATTCACTATTGCGCTATGCACTGCTACACTTTGGCATTCTGCAATCTACTGTTCTCTAGTATATACTGCTTGACTCTCGTGAGGCCATATATTGCGGTCGTAGCACTTCAGATTGTGTTACGTTACGCCTGCATATGTTACGTTTGGCTGTGGTAGGAAAGGATTCCTTCTACTTTTCCGCTATTCGCTGATATTCTGCTGATATATGCGCTCTGCTGCGCTCTAATAGTATCTGCTTCGGCCTGGGGAGGCCAGCAATTTTGGCCTCGGCGCGCTAGGTAGAGTGGGGCTGCGTATGATTAGGACACGTTTGGTTAGGTTAGGATAGGCCAGCTTTTACTTTTGTGCTGAAATCCGCCATTCGGTGGATTCCTGTGCTCTACATTGCTCTAATATGCCCTGCATGGCTCTGGGGATGCCAGCAACACTAATTTTGGCACCTTATGTTGAGTTATGCTATGTTCCTTTATGTTTGGTTGGGACAGGTTGTGTTAGGGCACATTCCACCTTTGTGCTATACACTGCAATGCGGTCGATTACTGCGCTCTACTCTGCTGTTACTTGCTCCGCTGGGCGCGGAGCAAGCCAGTAATAGTGGCCTCGGCAGGTTAGGCTGTGTTATGCTTCGCTTGGTTAGGTTACGTATGGTTAGGTTAAGATAGGATATCGTTGACTTCTGTGCTATATACTGCTTTTCGGTGGTTTTCTGGGCTCTACTGTGCACAAATATTCGTTCTTTGGCGCTGTGGATGCTAGTAATGGTGGTCTCGACACGCTAACTAGAGTTAGGTTTCGTTTGGCTATGTTAGGTTATGTCAGGTCAGGTTATTATATCTCTGACTTTCGTGCTATACAATGCAATTCTATGGACCCCTGCGCTCTGTTCTCCCCTAATACGCCCTGCTGGGCGATGGGGGTCAAGCAATAGATGGCTAGGCACGGTATGTTGGGATTGGTTACGTTTGGTTAGGTTAGGTTGGGTCGGGTTATGTTAGGATATCTTGTACTTTTCTGCTTCACACTTCAATGCGGCGGATTTCTGCGCTTTACTGTGCTCCACTATATACTGCTTGTCTCTGGGGATGTCAGCAGTAGTGGTGTAGGCACGTTAGTATTGGTTATGTTACGTTCGGCTACCTACGTTTGGTTAGGTTAACACAGGGTAGCTTTGATCTTTCTACTGTACGCTTCTATTCGTTGTATTTGGGCGCGCTACGATGTTCCACTATACTCTGCTCGACTCTCGGGAGGCCAGCAATAGTGGATGTAGAACATTAGTTTTTATTAGGTTGCGATTGTTTATGTTATGTTAGACTAAGTTTGCTTTGGATAGCGCCTAATTTTGTGCAGTACACTGTTGTTCTGTTTCTTTGGCCGCTCTACAGGGCTCAACTATGTTCTGCTTTGCCATGAGGAGACTAGCAACTGTGATCGCTGCACGTTATGGTGAGTTAGGCTACATTTGGTTAGATTACGTTTGTTTCGGTTAAGTTTGTTCCGCTTTGACTTTTCTACTGTACTCTGCGATCATATGGATTTCTGTGCCCTACTCTTCCATAATACGTTCTGATTGGCTCTGTGGAGGCTAGCAAGGGTGATTGCGGCACGTTTGGTTGAGTACGGTTGGGTTCGGTTATGTTATACTTGGCTTGGCTAGGATAGGTTCGCCTTGGCCTTTGTGCTGTAAACTGCGATTCTATGGATTTCTGCAGTCTACTCTCGTGTAATATGTTCCGCTTGGCTCTGCGGCGTTCAGCAATAGATGTCTCGGCATGTTAGGTTGACTCATGTTTCGTTCGTTTTGTTTGGTTAGGACAGGACATACTTGACTTTTGTGCCATACGATGCATTGTGGCGGACTACAGCACTCTACTGTGTTATAGTATATCCTGCTCGGCCCTGGGGAGGCCAGCAATAGTTGTCTCGACGCGTTAGCTTGTGTTATGTTACGTATGGCTATGTTACGTTTGTTCAAGTGAGCATATGATAGCATTGGGTTTTGTGCTGCACACTGCTATTGTGAGGATTTCTGCGCTCTACGTTGCACTAGTATGTCCTGCGCGAATCTGGGGATGCCAGCAGTAGTGGCAGTTTCATGATATGTTGAGTAATGCTGCGTTCGGTTAGTTTAGAAAGTGTTAGGTTTGTTCATGGTGGCTTTGACTTCTGGGCCACACAATGATATACGGTGGATTCCTGCTCTCTACTGCGCTGTAGTAGTTCCGCTTGTTCCTTGGGTGTCTAGCAATAGTGGCCTCGGCACGTTTTGATGGGAGGTGCTAAGTGTAGTTATGTTAGGCCAGGTAAGGCTAGGTTAAGATATCTTCGACTTTTATGCTATTCACTGAAATACGGAGGATTTCTGCGAACTACAGTGCTCTATTATACTCTACTTGCAGCTGTGGAGGTCAGCAAAAATTGTCTCGTCATTCTATGTTTAGTTAGGTTACGTTTGGGTATGTTAGGCGTGGATATGTTAGGATATGCTACTTTCACTTTTGTGCCTTAAACTGCTAGTCGCTGGATTTCTGTGATCTACTGTGCTCTGCTAGATTCTGTTTGGCTACTGTGAGGCCTGCAGAAGTGGTTTCGGCACATGACATTGAAATATGCTACGTCTGGTTAGGTTAGGTATGGGCATGTTAGGTTCCGATATCCTTGACTTTTGTGCTGTACAATGCAAAGCGGTGGATTTATGCGCCCGTCTATCTCTATTGTATTCTGTATGGCTGTGTGGAGGGCCGCAAGAGCGGTCTCGGCGCGTTAGGTTGACCTATGCTTCGTTTTGTTGTGTTACGTTCTGTTAGGTTGGGACAGCGTAGCATTGACTTTTGCGCTATACACCGCTATTCGGTGTGTTTCTTATATTGACTGAGCTCTAGTATATCCTGATTGGCTCAGGCGAGGCCTGCAAGAAGCGTCTCGGCACTTTAGTTAGGGTTAGGTTACGTTTGGTTATGTTATGTAGAATTAACTTTGGATAGGGTAAATGTGACTTTCGTGCTACATACTGCTGTTCGGTGGACTTCTGCGGCCTACTGGTCTCTACTACATTCTGCTCCGCCCTGGGGTAGCCAGCAACGGAAGCCGCGGCTCCATAGTTGAGTTAGGCTACATTTGGGTATGTTACATTAGCCTGGTTTATGTTTGGTAAGCTTTGAGTGATGTGCCATACACTGATATTCGGCGGGCCTCTGCGCTCTACCGTGGACTATTGTATTCTGCTTGGCACTGGGAATGACAGCAATAGTGTTCTCGGCATGACAGGTTAGTTATGTTTCGATTGAATGGGTCTGGTTAGGCTATGTTTGGTTAGGGAAGCCTTGATTTTCGCGCTGTACGCAGATTTTAGGCGGATTCCTGCCCTCCGCCGTGCTCTATTCAAATCCGCTAGACCCTGGGTAGGCCAGCAATAGCGATCGCGACTCGTCACGTTGAGTTTGGTTATGTTGGGCTAGGTTATATTTGTTTTGGTTCGCATTGGATGTCTTTGACTTTTCCGCCTTACACAGCGATTCCATGGATTCCTGCGCACTACTCTCCTGTAATATGTTCTGCTCGCCGTCGGGGAGGCCAGAAGAAGTGGCCACAGCGAGGTAGGTTGAGATACGACGCGTTTGTCCATGGTAGATTTGTTTGGGTTATTTTGGGGTATTTGTAGCTTTCGTGATATGCACTGCAATTCTATGGACCTCTGCGCTCTCTATTGCTTTACTATACTTTGCTCGTCTATGGGGAGGCCAGCAATAGTGGTCTAAGCCCGTCAGGTTGAGTTAGGCTGCGTTTGGTTTCGTTTTGTTAGTCCCGGTTATGTTTGCTTAGATTAGGCATTCGTGCTATACGCAGCGATTCGGCGGATTTCTACGCTGTGGTGCGCTCTAGTACGTTCTTCTTGCCTCTAGGGAAGCCAGTCTTAGTGGTCTCGGGACGTCAGGTTGACATATGCTACCTTTGGTTATGTTATGTTAGTTTGGATTAAGATAGGGTTGCTCTGACATTCGTGGTGTATGCTGCCGATCGGAGGAATTCCGCGCTATACTGGTCTCTAGTATGATCTGCTTGTCTCTTGGGAGGTCAGCAACAGTGTTCTCTGCACGTTAGTTTGTGACGGATAACGCTTGGCTCTGCCACGTTTGGCTAGGTTAGGATATGCTAGCTTTGACCTTTGTGCTTTACACTTCGATTCTATGGATTTCTGCGACCTGCAGACCTCTAATATGTTCTACTTGACTCGGAGGGGGAAAGCAATCGGTGTCTCGGCACGTTAGGACGATTTAGGTATCGTCTGGTTAGGCTAGGATATGATAGCTTTGACTTATGGGCTATACACTGCTATACGATGAATTTATGCGCTCTACTGTGCTCTGGTATGTTCTACCTTGCTCTGGGGAGGCTGCAATGGTGGCGTCCTCACGCTAGGTTGAGTTAGGTTCCGCCTGGCTTGGCTTCGCTAAGATAGGTTTCGCTGAGGTTGCTTTGACTTTTGTGCTGTAAACTGCTGTTCGGTCGATGTCCGTGCACTGCATGGATCCATTGGCATCTGTTTGTCTCCAGGGAGGCAAGTAATAGTGGTCTCGGCACGTTAGGTTTAGGTAGATTACGCTTGGTCATACCACGTTTGATTTGGTTAAGATAGGAAAGATTTGACTTCTATGCTGTACACTGGTATACGGAGGATTTTTACACCCTACGTTGCTCTACTATACCCTGCGCGACTCTCGGCAGGTCAGCAATAGTGGCCTCGGGCCGTTATGTTGAGTTAGGCTGCGCTCGGCTGCGTTACGCTGGTTCGGGGTAGGTTTGGATAGACATGACATTCGTGGCTCACACTGACTTTCGGTGGACTTCTACGATCTACTGTGCTCTACTCTATTCCACTTGGCCGTGGGGTGTCGAGCAATAGTTCTCGCGGCACGTTACGTTGAGTTAGCGAATGTTTGTCAACGCAGAGGTCCATAGATTTGCAGCGTATAGCACAAAAGTCAAAGCTGCCCCATCCTCACCTAACCAAACGTAACATAATCGAACCTAGCCGGACTAAAACTGACGTGCCGAGGACACTACCGCTGGCCTCCTCGGAGACAAGCAGAACATACTAGGGAACGGTAGAGCGCAGAAACCCGTCACTTTGCAGTGTATAGCAAGAGAGTCATACATATCCAATCCTAACATGTACCAACCTAAACTAACCGAACGTAGCGTAACACAACATAACGCGGCGAGACCAATATTCTGGGCTTCCCCATATCCAAGCAGGACATACTAGGTCGCAGTGGGGCACAGAAATCCTCCGAATATCGGTGTGTATCTTAAAAGTCAAACCTATCCTCTCCAAACCTTACCAAACGAAATACAACCAAACGTTATAGATCTCTACCTAACCTGCCGAGACCACTGCTGCTGGCCTTCCCCGGAACCAAGCAAAACATACTAGACACAGTAGAGCGGAGGAACCCGCCGTACAGCAGACTACCCCATGGAAGTCAAAGCAATCCAAATCTAACCCATACTAACATAGCTTAACCAAACTTAGGCTAACTCAACCAAACGTGCCAAGAACACTATTACTGGGCACCCCGGAGTCGAGCAGAGTACAGTACAGTAATGTAGAGTGTAGAAATCTTCTGAATAGCGGAGCTTACGCACAAGTCAATGCTACCCTTTCCTAACCTAACCAACTGTAGCACTACCAAATGTATCCTAACGCAACCTACAGTGCCAGGGCCACTAATGCGGCCTTCCGAAGAGAAAAGCAGAATATGATAGAGCATAGTTGAATACAGAGGTCCATAGAATATCAGCGCCGAGCGCATACGTCAAAGCTATCCTAACTTTGCCCAACGAAACCTAACCTAACCGAACGTGACCAATCCCGAACTAACGTGCCGCGACCAGAGATGCTGTCCTCCACAGAGGCAAGCAGAGCTCAATCGAGGAGAGTGGATTGCAGAACCCCGTAGAATCGCAGTGTATAGCGTAAAAGTCGAAGCTATCCGAACCTAACCAGGGCCGACATAGCATAACTGAACGTATCCTATCATACACAATGGTGCCCAGACCACCATTACTAGAGCCCAGTAGAGCGCAGATATCCACCGAAAAGCTGTGTATTGCACAAAAGTCAAAGCTATCCTATTCTATACAATCCAAACTTAATACAACCAAACTCAACCTAACTTAACCTAACGTGCCGAGACCAGTATCCCAGGGCCCCTTAGAGACAAGCGGAATATACTAAAGCACAGTAGAGCGCAGAAAGCCTCCTTATAACAGTTTATAGCACAAGAGACTGAGATATCCTAACCAAACCAGGCCTAACCTGACCCAACCAGACGTAGAATAACTAAACGTAACGAGTCGAGATCACTATGACTGGCCTCCCCAGAGCCTAGCAGAACGTATTAGTGAAAAGTACAGCGTGGAGATCCACAGAACAGCAACGTATAACACAAGAGTCGAAGCGATCCTGACGAAACATAACTGAACCCAACCTATCCAAACATAACCTACCATAACCTATCGTGCAACGACGGTTATTGCTGGTCTCCCCAGATTCGAGCGCAGTATAGTAGTGCAATGAATAGCGCCTAAGTACACCGAATAGCAGTGTATAGCACAAAAGTCAAAGTTATCCTATCCTAACCTTACCAAACGAAATATGACATAACGTTAACCACCTCTGCCTAACGTGCCGAGACCACT
>NW_016908344.1:442116-444966 GCF_001483705.2 Eufriesea mexicana | reverse complement strand
AGAGCGCAGGGAGCTGCCAAATAACAATGTATTGCATAAAAGTCATAGTCATTCTATCTTAACAGGACATAACCAAACGTTGCCAAACGTCGGATATCTAAACCCATCGAGCCGAGACCTCAATTGCTGGCCTCCCCGGAGCCAAGCAGAGCATACTAGGGCACAGTATCAAGCAGAAATACACCGAATGGCAGTGCACAGCACAAACGTGAAAGCTATCCTAACCAAACCTAACCGAACGTTGCAAAATCAGGCGTAACAGGAGTAAAGCTGGCGTACCAGGATCGCCATTTCTGGCCTCCCTTGAGTCAAGCAGAGCATATTAGAGCAATGTGGATCGCAGAAATCCATCGAACAGCTGTATGTAGCAAAAAAGTCAAATGCTCCCAAACCTTACCTGACCCAATGTAACCTAACGAAACGCAGCCTAGCTCAACATAACATGCCGCGACCACTAATGCTGGCCACCGCAGGGCCAAGCAGAAAAGAGTAGAGCACAGTAGAGCCCAGAAATCCGACGAATAACAGTGTAGAGCATGAAAGTCAAAGCTATATTTACCGAACTAAGCCTAACCTGCCCTAACCAAAGGTAACATAACACAAACTAACGTGCCGCGACCACTATTCCTCCACCCACGCCCCCTCCCGCCGCCCAGAGCAAAACAGTAAATATTAGAGCGCAGAACATCGCCAGAATCCACTGAATAGCAGTGTAGAGCGCAAACGTCAGTGCTATCCCATCGAAACCTAACCAAACGTAACGTAGCCATTCGTAACCTAACACGGCCATAACTATCTGGACCTCTATTACAGCCCTCCCTAGAGACGAGCGGAATGTATTGTAGCTCATCGGAATGCAGAAATCCACCGAATAGCAGTGTATATCGTAAGAGTCAAAGCCATCATTTCCTAATGCAACAAATTGTCTAAAAGCGAAACGTAACGTAACTCAGCCCATCGTGCCGGACCACCGGTGCTGCCGACACCATCGCCAGCACAACATAGTAGAGCAAGGTAGAGCGCAGAAATCCCACGGATAACAGCGTATAGCACGAAAGCCAATCCTATCGTTACCGAACTTAACCAAACCTAGCCTAACCAAACGTAACCTAACACAACGTAACGCGCCGCTACCACAACTGCTGGCCTCACCAGAAACAAGCACAACGTACTAGAGCACTGCAGAGCGTAGAAATCCACCGAATAGCTGTGCACAGCACAAAAGTCCAAGTTACCCTGACCTAACGTGGCGAATTCTAATATATCCAATCGTAACCTCTCTTAAACAATCGCGACGCGACCACTGCTGTCGTCATCAACGTAGCCAAGGAGAGCATATGAGAGCAATATAGGTCGCAGTAATCCATCGAATAGCAGTGTGTAGCACAACAGTCAGAGATATCCTAACCTAACACAACCAACCGTCACGTAACCGAACGCAACATAACTCAAACCACCGTGCCGCGTCCACAAGTGCTGGCCTCCCCAGGTCCAAGATGAATATAGTAGAGCACAGTAGGGCGCAGGAAATTGCCGAGTGACAGTTAATGGTACGAAAGTCGAAGCTATCCTGCCCGAAACGAACGTAACCTGACATAACGGAACGGAACATGAATGAACCTTACGCGCCATGACCACAATTGCTGGCCTCTTCAGAGCCAAGCAGGGCATGTTAGAGCATAGTAGAGCGCAGAAGTCCACCGAATAGCAGTGGATAGCTCAAAACTCGATGCTACCCCATCCTATTTTAGTCTAAACTAACCTGCTACCAGACGTAACATAAATAAACCTAACGTGGCGAGACGTCTAGTCCTGCCTTCCCCAGAGCCATGCAGAGCATATGAGAGGATAGTACTGCGCAGGAACCCATAGAATCGCAGTGTGTAGCATAAAAGTCAAAGCAACCCTATCCTACACTAACCAAGCTTAACGTAACCTAGCGCAACCTAACTCAGCCTAACGTTCCGCGGACACTCCTGCTCACCTCCCCATAGCCAGGCAGAATGTACTAGAGCAGAGTAGACAGCAAAAGTCGAACACATTTCTGTCTATCGCACAAGTGACTTAGATATCCTAACGTAACCTAACCCAACCTAGCCTAACCAAACGTAGCCTAACCCAACATAACGTGCCGAAAACTCTATGGCCGGCATTCCCATGGCCGTGAAATGCTTATTAGAGCACAGCAGAATGCAGAAATCGGCCGAACAGTGGTGTACAGCATAAAAGCCGAAGCTACCCTCTCCTAGCATAATTAAACGTCACTTAACCAAACGTAACGTAGCTCACACCAACGTACCGAGGACACTATTGCTGGCCTCCTGGCAGCCAAGGACAACATACCGGAGCACAGTAGAGCGCAGAAGTCCACCGAAAAACAGTGTATTACGTGTAAGTCTAGGATATCCTGTACAAACATAACCAATCGTAATATAACCGAACCCGGCATTACTATGCCTAACGTGCTGTGAGCACCATTGCCGGCCCCCAGAGCCGATCAGAGCATAGCAGACTACAAAAGAGCCAAGAAATCCACTTCGTTGCAGTGTACATGACAAGAGCCAAAAAGTCCGCACCTTACATGAGCACACCTAAGCAAACCAAACGTAGCCAAACTCAACATAACGACCAGAGACCAGTACTGCTAGCATACCCAGAGCCAAGCAGAACATTCTAGAGCAGAGTGGAGCGCAAGAATCCACGGCATTGCAGAGTATAGCGCAAAAGCCGAAGCTATCCCATCCTAACCTAACCGATAGCGACATAACCAAACGTAACCTAACACAATGTAACTTGCCACGACAGCTACTGATGGCCACCCAGAACCGAGCAGCACTTATCAAAGCACAA